>NC_048232.1:15478-25927 GCF_002007445.2 Ailuropoda melanoleuca | reverse complement strand
AGATGTTGATGATACCCAATTAATATTGCTGCTGAGCTCAACTGTGTACTTACCGTCTGCCTACTGCAGCTGTCTATTTCTGAGACTGTAATAGTGCATTCATCTATTGCCCCTTGCAGTCTGTTTTTGCCTGAAATACACTGACATTCCTTTGTTACGCACGTACACATTAAGAATTGTTATATCTTGAGTATCGATCCCTTTATCATTACTCCCCTTTATACCTAATAACATTCCTTGTTTTGAAGTCTGCTCCATCTGAAATTAATATAGCTACACCTACTTTCTTTTGGTTAGTGTCAGCATGGTATACCTTTCTCTATCCCACTTAACCTATTTGTGTCTTCATATTTAAAATGGGTTTCTTGTAGACAACATATAGTTGGGTCTTCTTTTATTAATTCGGACAATCTCATCTTTTGTTGCGCTTAGATCATGTTAAGGTCATTACTTGATATAGTTGAATTAATGCCCATCATATCTGTTACTGTTTTCTATGCCTTTGTCCCTTGTACCTATTTTTGACTTCCACCCATATTCTTTTTTGTTATTTTAATTGAGTACTTTACGTGCATCCATTTTATGTTAGCACACTTTTTTGGTGTTACATTTTTTAGTGGCTGCCCTAGAGACTGCAATATACATTTACAACTAACCCATGTTTATTTTTAAATAACAGTATATAGATTCACAGGTAGAAGGACCTGAAAACAAAACACTCCTAATACCTCTCTTCTGTTCCTTTTATCATTGGTGTCATTCCTTTCACTGATGCATGAGCATACATGAGTATTTCAACACATATAAGCACATAAAAGCAAATACATTGTTACTATTGTGAACAAACTTATCTTTTAGCTCAATTAAGAATAAGAAAAACAAGTTTATTTTACCTTTACTTAATATCCAATGATCTTCTTTTATGTATATCTAAGTTTCTGGCATGTACCATTTTCCTTCTAAAGAACTTTCCCGGCAACAAATTTGGTCAATGTTGGTCTCAGAAGTATTTCTCCTTCGCTTTTGAAAAATAGTTTTGCAAAATACACAACTCTAATTTGGTGGGGGTTCCCCCTCACTCCTTTAAATATTTCATTCCATTCTCTTCTTGCTTGCATGCTTTCTGAAAAGAAATCTGATGTATTTCTTATTTTTGCTCCTCTATAATGCTGTTTTCCTCTGGCTTCTTTAGGATTATTTTTTTAATCTTTGATTTTCTGAAATTTGGAATGATATACCTAAGCTGCAGTTTTGAGGGCACCTATCCTACTCGATATTCTGACTTTTTTTTTTAAACATTTTATTTATATATGACACAGAGAGATAGCCAGTGAGAGTGGGAACACAAGCAGGGGGAGTGGGAGAGGAAGAAGCAGGCTTCCAGCAGAGTAGGGAGCCCAATGCGGGGCTCGATCCCAGGACTCTGGGATCATACCCTGAGCTGAAGGCAGACACCTAATGACTGAGCCACCCAGGCGCCCCTATTCTCTGACATTCTTGATCTTTTTGGTGTTGGACATTAATTTTGGAAAATCTGCAGTCATTACTCTTCAAATACTGCTTCTGTTCTTTCTCTCTTTCTTCTCCTGTGGATATTTCCATTAGGTGTATGTTACACCTTTTGTAGCTGTCCCACTGGCCTTGGATGGTTTTTGTTTTTGTTTTTTCCCGTCTTTCTTCTCTTTGCTTTTCAGTTTTGGGAAGTTTTATTGTCATATCCTCAAACTCAAGGATTCCTCCCTCAGCCATGACCAGTCTACTAATGATCCCAGGAAAAGCATTCTGTATTTCCATTACAATGTGTTTGCACTCTAACATTTTTTTGGTTTTTAGAATTTTCATCTCTGTTTGCAGTATTCATCTAATCTTGCATGTTGTGTAGTTTCTCATTCAAGTTCTTGGCATTTTAATCTGTTTTTTAGGACACCTGGGTGTCTCAGTCAGTGAAGCATTTGCCTTCGGCTCAGGGTGTGATCTCTGGGTCCTGGGATCAAGCACCATGTCGGGCTCCCTGCTCAGTGGGGACCCTGTTCTCCCTCTACCTTTGCCCCTCTCCCTGTTCATTCTCAAGCTCTAAAATCATAAAAACTTCCTGTTCTGATAATTCCAACATTCCTGCCAAACTGACCCAGGTTCAGGCTCTTGTTCAGTCTCTTCTGTGTTTGTTTTGCCTTTGAATAGGTCTTTTCTTTTCCTTGGAAAGGTGGACATGAAGTAAGTAGCAGGAAGTGCATAAGATGGTATTTGGTAACACAGTGTGAGGTGTGGGGGAGGGAATGCTTTCCAGAGTCCCAGGGTTAGTCTCGGTGTTTTGGTGAGCCTGTGTCCCTGCACCGAACTTCCCAAGTACTTCTGGGCTCTGTCTACCCCATGAGGTGGGACAGGATCCCTAGAGCGAGCTGGGGTTGGGGATTTCCCTTCGCTACGTCAGTTAGGCTCTGGTCAAAGTTTCTCTGGCAGGCAGGCCTTGGTAAGGAGAACAGAATGCTCTGGCGTATTTTTAAATGGTTCTTTTTTCCCTCGCCCTCAACGGAATGGCAAGGGCACTTTTCTTCAATGTTCCCTGGGAGGGCCAGGTAGAGTTTCTGGGTAAAGCAGTAAAAGCTCCTTGCTCCTCTGGTAAATCTTACCAAAGCGTGGGGGACCCCTAGCACTGGGTCCCCCTAGATTTTCAACTTTGACTTGTCCACCCTGAGCCTGCAGCCATTCAGTTACACTCAGGTTTCCTCAGCCAGCACTGTTCCTGCACATGTTCCTGTGGGAGGGTGTCTGCTCCAGTAGTTCTGTTTTTCTGTCTCTCCAACTTTTGTCCTGTGGCCCAGTACATTTGTTGGTTTTTCAGTTCTGCTTTGTACTTGTTATTAGGACGGAGTGGCAAATTCCAAGCACCTTACATGCCCAAATGGAAACTGTGGGGTTACTTTCTGAACATGACAGAAGATGAAAATATAGAAGGTTACCCCACAGAGGTGCTCAATTGTACAAGCACGATTTACTGAAAGATTTCTTTCTTCTCTAGCGAAATGTGATACACTTCTAATCATCCATTAAGTTCTAATCTATATTAGCATTAATTTCTTTGATGTGTTTGGTCTTTTGTTAGTATCTCACAAAAGATATTTAATTCCTATAACTAGTTTTATTATGAGTTATAATCAGGTTAAAGTTACAATTAGGTTGTATTCAGTTTTTATTATAATAAGCTACACATATACAGTCTACAATTACAGTTAATGCCACGTTGCTACTGATCGCTATATAATTATTTTATATGCATTACCCAGCATGTTTGTTAAAGGCAGGCCGTATTTCAAACTCTATGCCCTTAACACTCGTACCATGAAGTGTACAATAAGCACTTACTGACTGAACACATTCCTGAATAAGGCCTGAGATTAAAAAATAAAAATAAAAGGAGGAATAAAGGTAGGCTGGTCTATGATACTAACTGGTTGGCTACTAAGTCTCGAGACTGAAGAGCAACGATATTCCCCTAAGAATCTTCAGAACAATTGGTTGCTGTCCAATTTCCACCTGTAGAAAGTACAGAAACACGGAGAACTCGTGAAACTGCACTTCTGCTAGGAAACCTACCTTGTTTATTTAAAGCAAATTACACTAGTTTAACAACAGAAAACAACACCACATAAATACTGATCAAGATTCCTGATAACAAGCGTGTTTCAATTCTTTTATTAGCTATATTAGTCAAGCAAGAGCTCTCCAGACTTCTGGATTTGACAAAATACTTGTTTAAAAAACAAAATGTGCATGGGGGAAATAAGGTTTAACCCTTTAACACTTTTATTGAGATATAATTCACAGTTTCATCACTACAAGTGTACAATTCAGCGGTTTCTGATGTAGAATATTAATTTTTTGAAGAATGCTGTAGTAACATAAAACTTGCCACTGTAACCATTCTTAAGTGTAGAGTTCAGTGGCATTATCCACCTGCTGATGGACACCTGGGTGGCTTCTTGTAGATGCTGTGACTAACTGCAATAAACACAAGACATCCACCCAGGTCTCGCCTTGCATCCTGTGGGCAGACAGCCAGAGTGGGGCTGCTGGCTTATACAGTAATTCCACATTCGACCTTCTCAGAAACCACCCAGCTGTATCCCACACTGGCTCTACCACCTCAGAGCACACTAGGAACGCGTGGGAGTTCCAGTTTCTCCATGTCCCAGCCAACACTTGCTACTTTCTGCTTGTCTGGGCTTTTCCGTAGCCATCTTACTAGATGTGAAGTTGTATTTCACCGTGGTTCTGATCTGCATTTCCCTAACGACATAGAGCATCTTTTCACGTTTATTGGTTATTTATCTTCTTTGGGGAAATGTCTATTGGAGTCCTCTGCTCATTTTTAATGGTGCTTTTTTCTTGGTGAGTTGTAGTTCTTTACATATTCTAAATAGCCCCTTAGTCTGTATGTTTTACAAATCTTTTCTCCATTTTGTAAATTCTTTCCACTTTGATAATGTCCAGGGATTGTGATGCACAGAAGTTTTTAGTTTTGGTGCCTGAGTGGCTCAGTCCACTGGGCATCTGGCCTTGACTGGGGTCTTGGGATAGAGTCCCGAGTTGGGCTCCCTGCTCAGCAAGGACCCTGCTTCTCCCTCTCCCTCTGCTGTTTCCCTCAGCTCGAGCTCTCCCTCAAGTAAGTAAAGAAATCTCTTAAAGTTTTCAGTTTTGATAAAGTATAATACATTTCTTTCTTTCATCGCTCCTGCTTTTGGTGTCATACCTAAGAATCCAAAGCAATATTGAAGGTCATAAAGATTAATCCCTATTTTTTTTTTTCCTCAGAGTCTTATGGTTTTAATTCTTCTGTTTAGGTCATTGATCCATTTTGAAATTTTGTCTACGGTATGAGGAAGGAGTCCAAACTCATTCTTTTACATGTGTGAATCCAGTCATCCCAGCACCCTCTTTTGAAGAGACTATGCTTTCCCAATTGAATGGGCTTGGCATCATGGTCAAAAATCAACTGGCCAAACTGTGGAAAACAGTACAGTTTCCTCAAAAAGTTAAAAACAGATCTACCCTGCAATCCAGCAACTGCAATACTAGGTATTTACCCAAAAAATACAAAAACACTAATTCAAAGGGATACATGCACCCCGATGTTCATAGCAGCATTATTTACAACAGCCAAATTATGGAAGCAGCCCAAGTGTCCATCAACTGATAAACGGATAAAGATGATGTGTGTATAGACAATGGAATATTATTCAGCCATAAAAAAGAAATACTGCCATTTGCAATCACATGGATTGAACTTGAGTATATTATGCTAAGCAAAATAAGTCAGAGAAAGACAAATACCAAATACCATTATTTCACTCATATGTAGAACTGAAGGAATGAAAGAGCAAAGGAAAAAAAGAGAGAAACCAAGTAACAGACTCTTAACTACAGAGAACTGATGGTTATCAGAGGAGAGGTGGGTGGGGATGAGGGGAAACAAATGATGGGGATGAAGAATCACACCTGTGATGAGCACTGGGTGACGTGTGGAAGTGCTGAATCACTACATCATACACCTGAAACTGATACAACAGTGCATGTTAACTATGCTGGAATTAAAATTAAAAAAGCAATAGGCCAAAGAGGTATGGATTTATTTCAGAATTCTAAATTCCGTATGGCTATCCTTACATCAGTACCACTGTTTTGATTACTGTAGCTTTGAAGCAAGTTTTGAAACAGGGAAGTGTGTGTCTTCCACTTTGCTCTTTTTCAAGACTATTTTGGCTATCCAGGGCCCTCTCAAATTCCACATGCATCTCCAGATCAGCTTTTTCATTTCGGGGCGGGGGGGGGCGGTAGGAGGCCACTGGAATTTTCATGGGGATTCTCCTGAACTCTGTACTGCTCTGGGTAGTATTGTCTTTCCATCCATGAACCCAAGATGGCTTTCCATTTATTCTGGTCTTCTTTAATTTCCTTCTGCAATATTATATAATTTATGGTGCACAAGTCTTTTACCTCCTTGGTTAAGTTTACTCCTAGGTATGTTATTCTTGTATGTGCTAATGTGAATTAATTGTTTCCTGAATTGCCTGATTGTTCACTGCTGGCGGTATTGAAACACAACTGATTACAACTTTGCCAAACTGCTTTATTAGTTCTGATGACTTTCTTGTGGATTCCTTTTGAATTTCTAAATACCTGATCATGTGAACTTCAAATATAGTTTTATTGCTGCTTTTCCAATTTGGATGCCTTTTCTTTTTGTTGTCTAATTGCTCTGGCCAGAACTTCCAGTACTATGTTAAGTAGCAGTAATGAAAGTGGACATCTCTGTCTTGCTCCTGATCTCAGGAGGAAGGCTTTCAGTCTTTCACCAGTCTACAGTATCAGCTTGGGCTTTCATAAATGCCCTTTACCATGTTGAGGAAGGTCTGACCAGTGCTAGATTTCTGACAGTTTTTAACCTGAAAGGATTTTGTCAAATGCCTTTCTGCATCAGTTGATGCAATCATGTTTTTCTCCTTCATTCTACTTATGAGATACATTACACCGATGGATTTTATGTTGAGCCTTGCATTCCTACTATAATTTTCACCTGACCATTGTGTCCATTTGTGTCCCCCCAAAATTTATGTGCTTAAACCTAATGCCCAAGGTGACAGTATTAGGAGGTGTGTCCTTTAGGGGATGATTAGCTCATGAGGGTGGAGCCTTCATGAGTGGGATGAGTGGTCTTACAAAAGTGGCCCCAGAGGTACCCCCCCACCCCTTCCCCATGTAAGACAGGAGGTCTAAAGTCCAACTTGTTGGAAGCCTCTCCCCCAACAATGCTGGCCCCAGAATGGATGTCCAGCCTCCAGAACGGTGAGAAATAAACATCTGTTCTTTATAAACCACCTGGTCTGTGGGATTTTGTCACAGCAGCCCAAACAGACCAAGATGCTGGTTTTAACATTTCTTAAAATAAAAAATATTTTAATCACAGTAGACATCAGAAATACACTGTGATGTAAGAAAAGTGAAAAATGATAGTTTTTTTATGAATCTGTATTTATTCCCTTTAAAGGACTTATCTTTGACTTTTATCAGTCTCTGAATGCGTGTTTGCCATGAACCATCAGAGATAGTATTTACCCTAAAATTATAAAAATGACGAACTACAGCCATGTTTTTGTTAACAATATTTGAAAGTTAGGAAAAAGCTGTGAAAAATTGAGATACATGAATTTCTCTTACTAATTTGCACCTGTCCCTTACAAAAAAAAAAAATGTAACTACACTTTGAATAAAATTGAGCTGTGTACAACTAGTCAGGTATACATATCCACTAACTGTTAGAAATCTAGAATAAAAATTACTAAACAGAACATAATAGCAAAGCACCTGCCCATGAGAACCTGAAAACCTGAACTGAAAAAACCTGTCTGAAAGGCATCAAAGAACTAACAAGCACACACTGAAATCTTACAGAATTTAAGATCAAGGAAAACAAAATACCAAGAGGTAAGTCACATTTCTTCTCTATAGGCTCCTGGCAATTCTATATGAACAGCTTAGAACACAAGCAAATCTTTCAACAGGTACAAGGCCTAGTTTGGGAGGAGGGGAATATTGTAATCCACAAACTAAGTTTGGCCACCAAAGGGCTGCATCCCAGGAGTAAGAAAACTACAAAGAATTCAATCTTCACATATAAAATAATTACCTAGCAAAAAATCAAAGTAGCTAATTAAGTATAAAACTAACTACCATTTTTCTTAGACTTCAAATCATCTCAACTGCTGATAAGATTAATGTAATCTAGGACTACGGGGTGGGGGGCTGGCTGTCTATCAGTAGCAAATATAAATCCTCTCTGGATAACATCATTGTGAATTTCACTTCATTCCTATAATTTTTCATTACAGTATCTGGAACACCTGTAAAAATAACCAAATCCACAAAGAATAAGACAGTATCACCAAAGGGCAAGAAAAGCAAAACAAAAACAATAGAAACATACTGCAGGAAGAGGTCTAGATGGTCCATTATGAGACACAGCCTTTAAAGTAACAATGCTTGATATGTTCAAGAAATTAAAAGATTCATAACTTCAGCAAAGAACATGAAATGAAAAGAAGCTAGATGGAAAGGATAGATTTGAAAAGATACTATAACTAAAGCACTCCATGAATAGTTTACCATCAGATTTGATACAGATGAAGAGAGACTTTCTGAACTGGAGGGTTATTTTCAAAAGGAAGTACCCACAGAACGCACGGATAAGCAAGAGCACGAGGCATAAATGGACATAATAAGGTCTAACACATTTCACTGCAGTTCTAAGAAGAGAAAGAGGAAGACAGAAGAGGAACCAACATTCAAAGAAATAGTGGCTAATTTTCAACAACTGACAAAGACATTTAGCCTCAGAATCAAGTCATTCCCAGAAAACAAAACCAAGTGAGCAGACAACTACACCTAGTCATTTCACAGTAAAATTGCTTGAAGCCAAAGATAAGGGAAGAGTTAAAGTCCCCAGGGGAAAAGCCATACTACCTTCAAATGAGCAGTAACACAACTTCAAGTGGACTTGTCAAAACAATGGACGTCAAAAGATGATGAAATAATGTCTAAAAAGTTCTCAAGATAGCTGCCAATCAAAAATTCTATGCCTGCAAAAATGAAAGGTGACAACAGTTTATATAAAGCAAGACTTCATCACAACAGTCCCATAATACAGATAATACAGACACTGGAGATATTCCTCAGGAACATCCCAGATAAGAAGAATCCCAGATAGGGGCGCCTGGGTGGCAGAGCGGTTAAGCGTCTGCCTTCGGCTCAGGGCGTGATCCTGGCATTCTGGGATCGAGCCCCACATCAGGCTCCTCCGCTATGAGCCTGCTTCTTCCTCTCCCACTCCCCCTGCTTGTGTTCCCTCTCTCGCTGGCTGTCTCTCTCTGTCAAATAAATAAATAAAATCTTTAAAAAAAAAAAAAAAAAAGAAGAATCCCAGATAAAAATGGATGCAGAGCAATGAGAAGGGAACAGATGTAGGGAAATCTAAGTAAATGCTGAGTGTACAAAACAACATCTTCTAGATTTAGAATACATAATTTAAATATTTAAGTTCCTTGAATTATCTGGGGAAAATAACTTATACTAGACCTTGATACATCAAGGACAGAAGTTACTGCCTCTACGGTAATTAATAAAAGGACAGTTAGTAAAAGAACACATAAATACCAAGTTATTAGGTGCGGAAAAAAGAATACAAAATGCTTTATTAACACCATGCCCAACAACAACAAACAAGAGAGAAAAAGGAGCAAGATGGATAAAAAACATATTATGATGCCAGATTAAAACCCAAACACATCAGTAATTACATTAGATCTAAACAGAGTACTTCAATAAGAGACGGCAATTTTGAGCCTGGATTTTAGACAAAAACTCAGCTATGTGCTGCTCTCAAAAAACAAATCTTAAATATAACAACATGAAAAGTTTGTGAAGAAAAGAGTAAAAAGGAAAAAAAAGTACTATGCAGAAATATTATCAAAAAGAAAGCTGGGGGGCACCTGGGTGGCTCAGTCTGTTAAGCATCTGCCTTGAGCTTAGGTCATGATCTCAGAGTCCTGGGATGGAGCCCCTGCATCAGGTCCCTGCTCAGCGAGGAGCCTGCTTCTCCCTCTGCCTGCCGCTCCCTCTGCTTGTGCTCTCAAATAAATAAATAAAATCTTTTTTTAAAAAAAAAGCAAGCTAGGAAGACTGTAATAACTAAGTGTTACTAAGGAAAAACAGGGTCATTTCATTATAATAAAAAAATTCAACTTAATAGGAAATATTCTAAGGTCTATGTATTTAACATGTCAAAACATATAAAGCAAAACAATTGACAAACCAAAGAAAAACAGACAAATCCAACGACAACAGATTCTAACGTCTCACAACTGATAAAAAACGGCTAAACACGTAGAAGATTTCCAACATCGGACAAGCCTGACCTCAGCCACATAAGCGTCTTCAGTCAGCAAGTGCAGAACGCACACGTGGAATGTGTACCAAATGGATCACATACCACGGAGAGCAAGTCTCAACAAATTTCAAAGGACTGGAATTATGTAGTGTGCTCTCTGCCCACAGCAGAACTGAAGAAGAAATCAGTAACAAAAGATAACACAGAAATTCCTGTTTTTGGAAGCTAAACAACGTACTTTTTTTTTTTTTAAGATTTTATTTATTTATGTGACAGAGAGACAGCCAGCGAGAGAGGGAACACAAGCAGGGGGAGTGGGAGAGGAAGAAGCAGGCTCCNGCTCCCAGCGGAGGAGCCTGATGTGGGGCTCGATCCCACAACGCCGGGATCACGCCCTGAGCTGAAGGCAGTCGCTTTAACGACTGCGCCACCCAGGCACCCCTAAACAACAAACTTCTATATAACATATAGGTCACTGAAAAAAGTCACAATAAAAATCAAGAACTGTA
>NC_048232.1:14772-15378 GCF_002007445.2 Ailuropoda melanoleuca | reverse complement strand
AAAAAAATTATTCTGTCATAACCCCATCCCACATCTTCTGATCTTTGCTTCACCAGCCTAGCCGTCTTACAAACGACACTACAATAATTCCTGTAACCAGCGCCAGTTAGCCAAAGACATGGGAAATAACACACCTGAACAAAAATTCATATTCTATCTCCTTATTGTACAAATTAGAACTCAGAAAAATCACAAAGGTGACCTTGCTTACCAGAAAGCATTCAAACTTTTTAAGTACAACTATCTCCCTGATAACTTCCAAACCATTAACCCCAAAACCTGAAAAGGTTATGCATCCCACAATTACTAAGCGACAACTACTCCGCTTCTCAGTTGAAAAGAAAACAAGTTAGCCTTTTACTTTCTGCCTTTCAACACACAGATGCTTCTTCAGCAGGCTTACAGTGGGATGCAGGGCACCGGACGAGCCAGGACCTAACCTCGGGGAGCCCGAAGGGCCAATGCGGCCCGCGGACGCCGCTCCCCGCACAGGCCACCGGGCACCTGCTGGGCGCCCCCGGACCCCCCGGAGCCCATCCGCGCCCGGGCCCCGCGCACCGCTACCAGCACGCAGCCGGCCCGCACCCCGGCGCGAGCGGCCGTCCA
>NC_048232.1:12757-13669 GCF_002007445.2 Ailuropoda melanoleuca | reverse complement strand
GCACACACGTGAAGGCTACGTACGTGCGGGCACGCGGGAGCCGGGAGCGGAGCGCACAAAGCTCCCGGCGCTCGCAGCATCGTCAGGCTCGGACCTGCGGGGCTGGGGGCGATGCGGCCCCACGTCCGCTCCGGGTGGGCCGGGCAGACCGGGCAGGCGTCCGCGCGCGGGTGAGCAGCACAGGCAACCTGTGCTTGGTGTCTCGTTGACTCGATCATCAAAAACAAGTCCAGCAGGTGTTAGGTCCCGCGGTTCATGCACGCACACGCGGGACTGCCGGAAGAAGAGGACCCCCCACTACCAGTTGGGCAAAAACAGTACAAACCTGTGTCAGGAGAAGCGGCTCCTCCGTTTCCGTTCGAAGTTCTGCATCTCAGAGGAGATCCCAACGTGCGGTCTACTAAAGTCTCAGAGATAAGCAGACTTGTAGAGATAGATGCCACGTATTTTCCCCAGTGACCTTTGCCCACTGGGAGTTTGGAAGGAAGACCTGTCAACCAAAATTGCTTACTCTGGTTCTCCTTGGGCATATGTACCTGAAAATCATTGGGAAGGGGCTGTCCAGGAAATTTTGGGATTATAATCCAGGTCATCAATCTTCTTGCATCGCTGGTCTCTAAGACGAAGAATTTAGAAATGGGTAGTATTGCATAGGTGTTCTGTGATGCATCCACTCAAGAAAACAGTCTTTCAGCCACTCACAGCACTGCTTCGGATACATCTCAGAGGGTTTTTGGTTAGATTAAAATCCAGCTGATGGGTTAAAGGGTGTCGGAAAAAAGCAAGCCAAACCTGGTTTGAATACTGGACCAGGAATTCCAGCAATGAACAGCTTTAACTAAATCATCTTTCTTTCTTTTTCTTTCTTTCTTTCTTTCTTTCTTTCTTTCTTTCTTTCTTTCTTTCTTTTTT
>NC_048232.1:0-8269 GCF_002007445.2 Ailuropoda melanoleuca | reverse complement strand
GCCGGGCCGCCGCGCCGCGGGCTCGGGGTGCGGGCCGCGGGGTGCGGGCTCCGGCTCCCTCCCGGCCGGGCCGGCGCCGCGCACGCCCACACCCACCTTCCCTCCGTCCTGTCCTCGGCGCCTGCCTCCAAATTTGCTTCAGCATATTCTTACATATCCACACATGCACTTGATAGCGGCACACACGTGAAGGCTACGTACGTGCGGGCACGCGGGAGCCGGGAGCGGAGCGCACAAAGCTCCCGGCGCTCGCAGCATCGTCAGGCTCGGACCTGCGGGGCTGGGGGCGATGCGGCCCCACGTCCGCTCCGGGTGGGCCGGGCAGACCGGGCAGGCGTCCGCGCGCGGGTGAGCAGCACAGGCAACCTGTGCTTGGTGTCTCGTTGACTCGATCATCAAAAACAAGTCCAGCAGGTGTTAGGTCCCGCGGTTCATGCACGCACACGCGGGACTGCCGGAAGAAGAGGACCCCCCACTACCAGTTGGGCAAAAACAGTACAAACCTGTGTCAGGAGAAGCGGCTCCTCCGTTTCCGTTCGAAGTTCTGCATCTCAGAGGAGATCCCAACGTGCGGTCTACTAAAGTCTCAGAGATAAGCAGACTTGTAGAGATAGATGCCACGTATTTTCCCCAGTGACCTTTGCCCACTGGGAGTTTGGAAGGAAGACCTGTCAACCAAAATTGCTTACTCTGGTTCTCCTTGGGCATATGTACCTGAAAATCATTGGGAAGGGGCTGTCCAGGAAATTTTGGGATTATAATCCAGGTCATCAATCTTCTTGCATCGCTGGTCTCTAAGACGAAGAATTTAGAAATGGGTAGTATTGCATAGGTGTTCTGTGATGCATCCACTCAAGAAAACAGTCTTTCAGCCACTCACAGCACTGCTTCGGATACATCTCAGAGGGTTTTTGGTTAGATTAAAATCCAGCTGATGGGTTAAAGGGTGTCGGAAAAAAGCAAGCCAAACCTGGTTTGAATACTGGACCAGGAATTCCAGCAATGAACAGCTTTAACTAAATCATCTTTCTTTCTTTTTCTTTCTTTCTTCCTTTCTTTCTTTCTTTCTTTCTTTCTTTCTTTCTTTCTTTCTTTCTTTCTTTTTTGTCTTTATAAAACAGGACTGCATGGCATGGTTCTGTGTATTTCACGGAGGCTGCTCAAGTAAGACAAATTCATGTAAGTATAAAAGGAAGCTTACTTTTTAGGTAAGAAATGACTGCACAACTCTGCATTTTTCGCCAATTAAATTGTATAGGCATCATTTCAATGTTTGTACCCAGATACTATCTCTCATTCTATCTAATGTAAGTTTATTCCCAAATTTCCTATTTGTTTTGCCTAGAATTTAGCCCTTGTTTCCACTTTGCCTTCAGTACAGCGTTATTTACCTCATTCCCTCAGCTAAGTGAACATGGAAGAGAGGATGTGGTCTGAGCCAATGGTTTGGGGCCAGTGATTTAGGGTGGGGAGTTGGGGGAGGCCCAGAAGACCAGAATACTTACTTTCAAACAGCTTAGGCTATACCATGAATTTACCTGTCAGATTGCAAAGAGAGGGCAACTGTATCAGAGAAAAGAGAAATGGAAGAGCAGTGGGCCATGAGGAGTGAATTATATCAACTAAGACATGTTTCAGAGACTTAGCACCACCCAACAAAGGACCCACAACAGTCCTAATTCTTCCCAAACTCCACCAGCATCTTCTACGTTTAACTAATGCTTGACTTGATCAGCGTATTACTTTTTCCAGCTTCTGCTTTAAGAAGTATTATTTAAATAGAAAAGACATGAATTATCCAACAAATTAATATGGCAAATATGTCTCTTTAAAAAATAAATTATATCCTACCTTGCACTAAAATAACCCAACGACTTAAATGTCATTGTAAAAACTAAAAATCATTTTCCAATAGATAGAAGATAATATAGGTGGGTATTTGTAAGATTGAAGGTGGAAAAGAATATCCCAAGCCCTAAAGCAATGTCTTTTATCACAAAAGGTAAGAGTGATAAATTTGGCTGTATAAAAATATATAGGTCCTGTAAGTCAAAACCAAATACAGACCTACTTTAAAATATGCCCATTGGGGTTACAACTTTGACCCTTCATAAAGAGAGTCTTCTAATACCCTCCCTCCCGCTTTGTTCACGTATGAGGACCAATTCCGATTTCTTGGGACTGGTAGAGAGGGATACTTCACAGCTATAGTGCTGGGGACTCCTCCTGAGTCCTTGCTTCAGTGTGTTCCTGGTTTGCTAGTATGTAGCAATAAAGAGTTCACACACATGCTACTTAAATGCATTGCTTTTATTTATTTTGCCTTTACTATTATGTTTGATTTTATGTTTTTGTTTTGCATTAAAGATTGACTTGAGAACGTAGACTTAAGTATGTAATGCAGAATTACTATGAAAAAGCTTCAGGAATGCAAATGAACAGCACATTATAGAGAAATTGGCAAATAGAAAGTGTTACATTGTATTACCTTAAGCAATGTAAACAAGTGAAGTAAACAGGTCCATTCCAATGTTTTTCATGAATGGGGACTCCAGAACCAAGCATTTCTTCTGATTTAAAGTAATAGCAACTGCGTTTTCGATTTACGAGAATGTTTTTTTCAATAGCAAATTACCCTTGTAAGTGGGAAGACTATACAAGTAAAAGTAAAAAGCAGACTGGTAGAATGTATATATATAAATGCATCTGCAAGAAATGAGAGCTAAGGTAAACAGTCCTTAGATACAAAAAGCAGGGGGCCTGGTGGCCTAGTCATCTGAGCCTCTGACTCTTGGTTTCGACTCGGGTCGTGGGCTGGGGTTCCTAAGATGGAGTCCCATGTCAGGCTCTGCACTCGGTGCAGAGTCGGCTTGAGATTCTCTCTCCCTCTCCCTCTGCCCCTCGTGCTCATGTTCTCTCTATCCCTCTCTCTCAAATAAATAATAAAATAAATCTTTAAAAAAATAAGCTACTTCACGTCAATAAGGTACATACCAACATTACCCTCCTCAGAAAAGGGACAAAAGTCATTGGTAATTTATAAAAGAGGAAATATAAACTATTAGCAAATATTGACCAATATTCAAGTTAACAATAAAATGACAACATAACAGAACACTGCTTTTCTTCAAATGACAGAATTCTTCAGTGATCCTATTATTGAGGGTGAAAGAAATGGACACTCATGCTGAACTACTGAACTGACTTGGTATGAACTCTTGAAATAGCAAGAGCCTGGGAAATATTCCTATCTTTGACCCCAAATGTCCACATTTAGAAACCTAGTGTAGAGATTCTATTTGAGAGACAGACAAAACTGCATGAACACATTGTTCATACTCATCCCTCCTTAAAACCAACGATTTTTCTGCTGCATCTTGAGTAAAATCAGACCCTGTTCTTGGGCACACAAGGCTCTGCTTCTTCCGGCACCTACTTAGCTCCTAAATTTACATTCATTATGCGTTTCATTCCCATCTCACTGACCATTGTCCCATCTCAGAATGGTGCAAAGTTTGTCTCCTCATTCTAGAATCTATTTCTCCCATCTTCCTAGGGATAATCCTACTCCTCGGGTTTCTATCTGTTTAACTGTCACTTTTTCTAGAAGGACCTTCCTGAGCCCCCAATCTAAATTGGCCTCTTTGTTGGTCCCCATAACACAAAGTTATTTTTAATGATATATTTACCTCAGTGTACATATAGTGTTTATAGGTTTAGTGTTTCTGGACTGATGAAAAGATTCGTTTTCTATAGAATATGCAGACACTCAATAAATATGGTTAAGTGGAAGAATTCCACAGATAAAATGGGTGCTCTCACTGCACTTGATAGAGCCCTGTCAGGATATTACTGTTTTGCTTTTAAATAACATACTACTGGCTCTGTCAATCAAGTATTGCAGTCCTTCTTAACACATTAATTAAAACTACATGTTAATTAGATCATGTCGTACTTAGGTTAATAGTTCAAGGGTTGTGAAATAAAGACTCTTGTACATGCAAGTCTTCCAAACTTTGAGAGGAGCTGTGCAATGTTCTCTCTATCCATGGATGCGTGCATGCACGTTGTGTGTGTGTGTGTGTGTGTGTGTGTGTGTGTGTGTGTGTGTGTGTAAAACAGAAAAGGTATGTGTACCTGGGCTAATATTCTTGAGGCACATTAATATGTTTTCTCCTTTGCATTTCCATGCACAAGGTCCCTAGTTAGCCTGAGGCTCACTACCTCAAAAGGCATCAGGATTGTCAAAGCAAGAATGTATATAGAAGAAAAGTTAATACTAAGCTGCTGACACTCCAAATAGGAAATTTTAATATGCTGCAAGACAATAGGATTACAAGCATGACTTTGTTGACAGAGAACACAATTCTCCAACAAGTTACTTTTTCTCCACTTCTAACATATTTGGAAACAGGTCTGGCATAGCAGACCACTGACCCTCACACCCAAGGAGGGGGTGGGGAAGAAACAGTTGTGGGTAGGGGAAGAGGAGGCAGGAAGCTGGCAGTGGGGTGTACAACTGCCCAGGGTTAGACATTTTTTCCAAATATTTGGAACTCAGAAATATTTGATGAATTAATGAATGGGGTTCATCACAATGTTTTTTGCAGTATCAGTATGGTCAAATGGAAAGATTTTTAAAAATCTAGCATTAGAAACTGTTCTTTGAAAAAAATATATATATAAAAGCATGTATACATATGATTTCCATTTTGTTAAATAGTAATATGAAGGAAATAGCATGGAAGAAAATGTCAATTCATATTTCTTTGGGTTACAGGTATCTTATTTTTTTTAAAAAATCTTTGCTTATGATCAGGAAAAAAAAACTGGTAATACTAGTCTAAAAGACTGTTCCCCATTTATGGAATGACACTGTGTAGGTATCCCTCACTTAAAAGAATATCTGCTTTTCAGAAAACTCACTACAGAATGAAATTGTATAGAATCTTATTTTCCATTGATTTCTTTCATGTATAGAGAGATTTGTGGCGGCAATCTAGACATAGCTCACATCCCAAAATTTATATGAAAAGCCAAATAATATAGCTATTGGGCAACTGAAGCTAATGAAATTAAGTGCAAAACAGATCTGTCTGATGTAGTTCATTGTGAGAAAGTCTTACAAATGTGTTACTTACCAATGAGACTAAACTACTCTAACTGACCCAAAGTGAGTTTAAGTCATTCCTGCTTCAGACTTAGTACATTGTCACAGTCACCAGGTAATGAGATCTTACCCAGATATTCTTTGTAGAAAATAGATAAAGAGCAGAGGAGGAAGGTCCTTCAGAGAGAGAGACAGCACCTGTGAGATCTCTGAGAAACCCCGGGGCTCTGTAGCACCCACTTCAAAATTCCCCAGTCCAGAAAGGGGAATTAAGAAGTAAAGACCTGTCTGTGTTCAGTACCACCAAACATATAGGTTTGCGACGTAAGATGTTAGCAGTGGCAATGAGTTACTGGCAGTAAAGTGTGGTGTGGGAGCGGGATTGCGGGTTAACCCTGTAACAGCATCCCTTTTTACTCATTCGCCGTCAGGGATGCTTTCTGATGTGGGAGAGAATGGGATGATAGTCAAACTTGCATACATGGGACTGTGTGGTCTAAGTGAACGATGTCTCTCTTTTATTTTTTTAAAGATTTTATTTATTTGAGAGAGAGAGTGAGAGAGCATAAGCAGGGGGAGTGGCAGAGGCAGAGGGAGAAGCAGGCTTCCCCACGGAGCAGGGAGCCTGATGTAGGACTTGATCCCAGAACCCTGGGATCATGACCTGAGCCGAAGGCAGACACTTGACCATCTGAGCCACCCAGGCACCCCTGAACAACGTCTCTTAAGTGCAATATGACCCCACACACACCAAGAGGATAAGAACCATTTTTTAGTAAAAGAGAGAGACTAAAGTGAATGTCCATGTGCTGGCCACCATAGACGGCAGAGCAATAATGTCTCTTAGGGGCCAATGAAATGTTCTCAAAGACTGTACCTTGATTTTACAAACTTCTTTTGATTTCATTCTGTATCTTTCTGGCTTCTGATTGGATTTTGCCAGTCTTTCATATTAGATATTGATGTTTTAGTTAGGAATATAGTTTCTCCCCATCTTCCCTACAAGCAAATTAACATCCTCATATTAAATTACTATATAATGAGTTTAGTTAGTGTTGCTTAGTATCCAAGTGCCTAATAGCCTGTGGATGATTAAAAATCATGTTTTCTAAAGTGGAAAGCTGCGGACTGAACCTTGTAATGGCAATTAGTATTCATTGAAGTTGCCATCCTTCGTGTCTCAGACTGAAGCAGGCATTGTGCATATTTTAATTTTAAAAACATTCCAGCATAAACTAAGAGATCTATTTCCCTGGAAAGCCAGATTCCCCCACACTGTGTGGCTTCTTGGGACAGCCCTCTTCAGACCCACTCCTCCGGGGCCCTGGGCTTCAGCCTCGGGTCCAGGTGTTTCTTCGGGGTCCTACCTGCACTCCCTGAAACTCTCCTCCTGCTTCTGTCTGTGAATGGACAGGACTAACTTGACGTAAGTCCTCCCAAACCCTGGTTAATTTGCTTCAGGGCATTTAAAGGAAAGCAGAACCCCATGTCTGTTCACTGGAAGCTAGCCATACAAGATGAAAAGGCTCTTAGTGTAGGCATGTGCCTTTTTCCCTCCAAAATTCCCTCCAGATTCCCTCCCAGCCTTTTCCCTGTCTCTCACCTCTAGCATGATATAGCAAAAGTACACGGGCTTTGGCATTGGAGCATCTGAGTTCGAATTCTAATGAGCCATGAGACCTGTTGAGGAAGGGCCTCCATCATCAGTACCTGTCAGGAGCATGGAGTTCCGACTTCAGATTGCTTGGATGGGAATCCTAACTGCCACATTCTCTGCTGTCAACCTTGCACCAGGAATTTGCGCCTCATTTTCATCATCTGTAAAATAGGAATGGTATCATTGCCCTATTTCATTGAGTCATTGAGAGGAGTAAATGAGAACACAAATGTCCTATCCCCGTAACAATGCCCAACCAGAATAACTTTGCACAATTAATACCTCTTCTTCCCATTATCACCTGTAAAATGGGGACAGTGACTCCCACTGTACAAGGTAAACACAGATATTAAATGAGTTAAGGATTGTGAAATGGGCTTCCCTGTCACCACGACCTCTGGCTGGGCACACAGGAGAAGAGAAGCCAAGAACACTGAGGGCAGAAGGATGTGCCCAGAGTGATCCCAGAAGCATCTCCCCATGGCTCCAGCAGCCAAGCCCTTGGACACATCCTGGGGACTGCCACTGTTCCTGATGTCCCACTTGCCACAACGTGCAACAGAAGAATTTTAAATCTCAGGCTGCATTGGTCCCAGCAGCTACTTTCCCAAACATTGCCTCTGACTAGTTATGTAACTCTTGGCATGCAGTAACATCTCCAGGCATCAGTGTTTCCTTTGCAAGTGAAGAAGGCTTTAAACTTCCCATGAGAGCTAAGATTCTACAGAGAACTGCAGTGCTGTCCCCGTCCCCACACCTGTTCCTGGAAGGCGCGTGGTCCCTGCCTGCTCCCAGCTGGCCTGTTCTAAGAGCCTTCATGGCTGCTGTTTCATCCGGTACTCTTCCTGGTTCATGCACACTTCTCTTTACCCTGCTCCAGGTACAGGCTTTTCCCCTCTTCTGTTGTTTTTTTTTTTCTCAAGATTTTATTTACTGATTTGACAGAGAGCATGNCCCCGCGCCCCCCTCCCCCCGGCCTTCTAATGGTTGGTTTGTCTGGGTTTAAGTGATTCCCAACTTCTTTACAGACACCAGCCGGCCTGTCGGCTCCAGGTACAGGCTTTTCCCCTCTTCTGTTGTTTTTTTTTTTCTCAAGATTTTATTTACTGATTTGACAGAGAGCATGAGCAGGGGAAGTCATAGCAGCAGAGGGAGAAGCCGACTTCCCACTGAGCAGGGAGCCTGACGTGGGACTCGATCCCAGGACCCTGGGATCATGACCTGAGCCAGAGGCAGACGCTTCACTGACTGAGCCGTCCAGGAGCCCTCCCATCGTCATCACTTACATTTAACACACCAGGGAATGCACCTGTGTCTACGTCCCTCCTCCCCTCTCCTCAGGGATTCCTCTTCAATATCCTGTCACTTTCTAGGGAGGACAAGTTAGTTCCCTGTTGCACCACCATCCTACGAAGGATTTCGTGCAGGGGGTTGGCATTAAGACAGGAAACACCGGCCCTTATCCACGATGACTGAGGTTTAGGGTCGCAGGGATGGTGGAC
>NC_048231.1:106635687-106650358 GCF_002007445.2 Ailuropoda melanoleuca | reverse complement strand
CCCTGCCAGAGACCCTGACCCTTCCCCTGTCCCTGCCTGGGCTCCTGTTTCTGCCCCGGACCCAGCTCCTGTCCCAGACCCAGCTCCTGCCCCAGATCCTGCCCCCTCCCCTGCCAGAACCGCTGCCCCTTCCGCCTGCCCCTGCCTGTGCTCCTGTTCTTGCCCCTCACCCAGCTCCTGCCTTGGATCCTGCACCTGCCACTGCTGCTGACCCTGTCCCTCCCCTTGCTCCTGTCCCTGTCCCTGCTCTTGCACCCTGTCCCTGCTCTTGCACCTGTCCCTGCTCCTGTCCCTGCCCCTATCCCAACCCCTGCCCCTACTCCTGCTCTTGCAAGGCTCCCAGAGCCGCATCCAGTGCCCACAGCCCTGTGGGAAGAGCTCCTTGTACAATTATCCTTAGTTCCTTCACCTGACCCCAACATCCCCCCGCCAGAATGTTTCATTCCCTCCTCCAATGTTCTTTCTCTCTGGTATATTTTAACTCTTATATTAGCTTTCCACTTACTGTATGCTGTTTATTATTTATTTTAAATAAAATTGTTTTCAGTTCAACATGTCATGCACATTAAGTACATTCCCAATGCTGTGCCACCCCACCAGAGAACATTGCTGCAGAATACCTCCTTCCCAAATGAGTCCCTGAACCAGAAGCCCTCCCTGCCCATTTCTACCCCAGCCCAGACCCTCACGACACCTAAGCTGCTTTCTCTCTCTGTTCCTTTACCTATTATGGATGTTTCTGTAAGTGGAATCACACCATAGGTGCCTTTGTGTCTGCCCACCTATTTTCAAATGGGACTCTTTTTTTTCCTGTTTATTTGACATAGCTTTTCCCTTATTCAATATTGCAATCCCTGATGGATTACAGATCAGATGTAATCATAGAAGCCTCTTTAGGAAATATGGGCACAATCTTGTGGCCGATGTCCCTGTTCCTGCTGGGGCATCACAGCCTGACCTCATACAGGACACAGCTGGTTCCACCTGTGACCCACACAGAAATCAGGGAAATGCGGAAACCTGGAAGACACACCACAAAGGGTAAAACCATTGCTCACAACACAAGGCCAGAGAACTGTGCCATTTCTGACTCCAGAAAGAATTCAAGGCAGGAGAAATCTGAAGGCCCTCCTGAGCCCATACCAGTGAACCCCCACTTTCAGTGGCCCCCTGGCCACATACCCTGAGCCTGACACTCACACTAAGCCATGCACTCAACTCAACCTCCAGGTGGCTCACAACACAGCTGGCAGAATGGACCCGCCAGGCTCCTGGGCTCTAACCTAGGTTGGGTTCTGAGAAATGCATCCCCAGAGGCCTGGCTCCAAAGCCCCAGGGACTGGGGACACCTGAGCAATACCAGAGGACTCAGCCTGCCCCACAGAAGGAAACCGTGCCATTTGGGGCTCTGGAAAGGATTCAGACCAGGAGAAATAGGAGGGACCCCCAGAGCCCATCCTGGCAAACCCCCACTTTCCGTGGCCCCCTGGCCACCATCCATGAGCCTGACAGTCCCCCTCCCCCCATGCCCTCAACTTAGCCCTCCGGGGAGCTCGCCACACAGCCAGGCCCCTGGGTCCTAACCCTAGCCCTAGGTGCAGTTCTGAGAGGTTCCTCCTGAGAGACCTGTTTCCAAAGCCCCAGGGATTGGGGACACCTGGGCAATGCCAGTGGACTCAGTTGACCTCAGAGAAGGGAAATGTGCCTTTTGGTCTCCGGAAAATACCCAGGACAGGAGAAATCTGAGGGCTCCCTGAGCCTATCCCAATGAACCCCCCTTTCATCAGCTCCCTGGACCCCAAACTGAGCCTGACACTCACCCGAACCCAAGCCCTCAATTCACCTCCCTGTCATCTTCAACACAAGGCTTTTATATGGGTCTTTCCACCACCTGGGGCTTAAACCTTACCTGAGGTTTCGTTCTGGGAGGACCACCTCCAGCAGCCCGCCTCCAATTCCCCATTGACTGAGGACACCTGAGCAATACCACAGTACTCAGCCTGAGAACAGGAGGAATCCAAGCCATTTGCAAATCTGGAAAATAATTAGAGCAGAAGAAATCTTAATGCCAACTCAAGCAATCTCAGTGAAACCACACTTTCAGGGAACCCCGGAACACAAATCCTAGTCACACTCACCCTAACCCACGACCTCAACTCAGACCTCTGGGAAGCTTGCCACAATGCCTGCGGATCTGATCTTCTATGTTCCTGGGCCTTAACTCTAACCCTAGGTTGGGTTCTGTAAGGACCACCCCCAGACGCCTGCCTCTAAATCCCCAGTGATTTGGGACACCTGAGCAATACTGGAGGACTCAGCCTTCAACCCAGAAGGAAACCTTGCCATTTGGAGCTCCAGAAAGAATTCAGAGCAGGAGAAATGGGAGGGTCCACCTGACCCCATCCCTGCTAAACCCCACTTTCAGTGGCCTACTGGACATGAACCCTGAGCCTGACACTCACCCTAACCCACTGCCTCAACTCAGAGCTCCAGGGAGCTCTCTGCACAGCCAATAGATCAGAACTTCCACGGTCCTAAGTCCTAAACCCTATCCCTAGCTTAGGTTCTGAGAGGACCACCCCCACAGGCCTGGCTCTGAAGCCCCAGGGATTTGGGACACCTGAGAAATATCAGAGGACTATTGGAACACAGAAGGAAACCATATCATTTGGAACTCCAGAAAGAATTTAGAGCAGGAGAAATATGAATGCAAGCCCGAGCCAATCCCAGCGATCCCACACTTTCAGCCACCCCCGAACACATTTTTCTCAATGTATATAGACTAAATGCTCCAATCATAAGACACATGTTATCACATTGGATGAAAAAAAAAAAACCAAAAACCAGGAACCAGTTATATGCTGTCTGCAAGAAACTCATTTTAGACTCAAAGACACTTCTAGATTGAGCATGAGGGTATGGAAAACCATTTATCATGCAGTGGACATCAAAAGAAAACTGGGGTAGCAATCCTTATATCTGACAAATTAGATTTTAAACATAAGACTGCAATAAGAGTTGAGGAGGGACATTATATCATAAAGTGTCTATCCAACAAGAAGATCTAACAATTGTAAATATTTATGTACCTAACTTGGGAGCAGCCAATTATATAAACCATTTAGTAACAAAACTGATAATAAAAAAATAGCAAATGAATAATAACAGCATTGATAATAAAACAATAATAATAGGGGTCTTTAACACCCCATTCACAGCAATGGACAGATCATCTAAACAGAAGATCAATAAGGAAACAAGGGCTTTGAATGACACACTGGACCAAATGTACTTCACAGATAAATTCAGAGCATTCCATCCTAAAGCAGCAGAATACACAATCTTCTCAAGTGCACATGGAACATTCACCAAAAAGGAGAATTACAGACCATATGCCTGATGTACACATCCTGGGTCACAAATCAGATCTCAACTGGTACCAAAAGATTGAGATTATTCCATGCATGTTCTCAGACCACAGTGCTTTAAATATTTTACTTATTTATTTGAGAGAGATAGAGATAGTGAGAAAGAGCACAACCGGGAAGGAGGGGGAGAAGCAGACTCCCTGCTGAGCAGGGAGCCCAATGTGGGGCTCGATCCCAGGACCCTGGGATCATGACCCGAGCCAAAGGCAGACGCTTAATGGATGGAGCCACTCAGGCACCACTTCAGACCACAATGCTTCAAAATTTGAACTCAATCACAAGAGAAAATTTGAAAGGAAATCAAATACATAGAGGTTAAAGAACATCTTACTAAGGAATCAATGGGTCAACCAGGATATTAAAGACAAATTTTTAAAAACTCATGGAAGCAAATAAGAATGAAAACACAACAGTTCAGAACCTTTAGGATACAGCAAAGGTGGTCCTAAGGGGGAAGGATATAGCAATATAGCAAAAAGTAAGAAAGGTTTCAAATACACAACCTAACCTTACACCTAAAGAAGCTGGAGAAAGAGCAGCAAATAAAGTCCAAATGCAGCAGGAGAAGAGAAATGATAAAGTTTAGAGCAGAAATCAATGAACTAGAAACTAAAAGAATGGTAGAACAGATCAACGAAACTGGGAGCATTTTCTTTGAAAGAATTAATAAGATTGATAAACCCCTAGCCAAATTTATCAAAAAGAAAAGAGAAAGGACCCAAATAAATAAAACCATAAATGAAAGAGGAGCGATCACAACCAACACCAAAGAAACACAAACCATTATAAGAGCATATTATGAGCAACTACATGCCAACAAATTAGGCAATCTGGGGGACATGGAGGCATTCCTAGAGATATATAAACTACCAAAATTGAAACAGGAAGAAATAGAAAAACTGAACAGACCCATGAACAGCAAAGAAATTGAAGCGGTAATCAGAAATCTCCCAACAAACCAGAGTCTAGGACCAGATGGCTTCCCAGGGGAATTCTACCAAACATTTTAATCTTCTGAAGCTATTTCAAAAAAGAGAAATGGAAGGAAAACTTCCAAACTCTTTCTATGAGGGCAGCATTACCTTGATCCCAAAACCAGACAAAGACCCCACCAAAAAGGAGAGTTACAGACCAATATGCCTGATGTACATGAGTGCAAAAATTTTTACCAAGATACTAGCCAATAGGATCCAACAATACATTAAAAGGAATATTCACCATGACCAGGTGGGATTTATTCCTGGGCTGCAAGAGTGGTTCAACAATTGCAAATCAATCAATGTGATATATTACATCAATAAAAGAAAGGACAAGAACCATATTATCCTCTCAATTGATGCAGAAAAAGCATTGGACACAATACGGCATCCTTTCTTGATTAAAACTCTTCAGTGTAGGGATAGAGGGAACATACATCAATATCATAAAAGCCATATATGAAAAGCCCAGAGCAAATATCATTCTCAATAGGGAGAAACTGAGAGCTTTTCCCCTAAGGTCAGGAAAACTACAGGGATGTCCACTATCACCACTGCTGTTCAACATAGTACTAGAAGTCCTAACCTCAGCAATCAGACAACAGAAAGAAATAAAATGTATCCAAATTGGCAAAGAAGAAATCAAACTATCACTCTTCACAGATGACATGATACTCTATATGGAAAACCTGAAAGACTCCGCCCCAAAATTGCTAGAACTCATACAGGAATTCAGCAATGTGGCAGGATATAAAATCAATACACAGAAATCAGTTGCATTTCTATACACTAACAGTGAGACTGAAGAAAGAGAAATTAAGGAGTAGATCCCATTCACAACTGCACCCAGAACCATAACATACCTAGGAATAAATCTAACAAAGAGGCAAAGGATCTGAAATCTATAGAACACTTATGAAAGAAATTGAGGAAGGCACAAAGAAATGGAAAAATGTTCCATGCTCATGGATTGGAAGAACAAATATTGTTAAAATGTCTATGCTACCCAGAGCAATCTACACATTCAATGCAATCCCTATCAAAATTCCACCAACATTTTTTACAGAGTTGGAACAAATAACCCTAAAATTTATATGTAACAGAAAAGACCCCAAATAGCCAGAGGAAAGCTGAGAAAGAATAGCAAAGCTGGTGGCATCACAATTCCAGACTTCAGGCTATATTACAAAGCTGTAATCATCAAGACAGTATGGTACTGGCACAAAAACAGACACATAGATCAATGGAACAGTACGGTCCCAGACATGGACCCTTAATTCTATGGGCAACTAATCTTCAACAAAGCAGGACAGAATATCCAATAGAAAAAAGACCGTCTCTTCAACAAATGGTGTTGGGAAAATGGACAGTCACATGTAGGAGAATGAAATTGGACCATTTTCTTTTCTTTTTTTTTTTTTTAAGATTTCATTTATTTATTTGACAGAGAGAGACAGCCAGTGAGAGAGGGAACACAAGCAGGGGGAGTGGGAGAGGAAGAAGCAGGCTCCCAGCAGAGGAGCCTGATGTGGGGCTCCATCTCAGAACGCCAGGATCACACCCTGAGCCGAAGACAGACGCTTAACGACTGAGCCACCCAGGCACCCTGATTTTCTTACACCATACACAAAAAATAAACTCAAAATGAATAGAAGACCTAAACGTGAGATGGGAATCCATCAAAATCCTAGAGGAGAACACAGGCAACAACCTCCTTGATATTGGCCATAACAACTTCTTGCTAAACACGTCTCCCAAGGCAAGGGAAACAAAAGCAAAAATGAACTTTTGGGACTTCATCAAGATAAGAAGCTTTTGCACAGCAAAGCAAACAGTAGACAAAACCAAAAGACAACCTACAGAGTGGGAGAGGGTGTTTGCAAATGTCTTATCAGATAAAGGGTTAGTATCCAAGATCTATAAAGAACTTATCATACTCAACATCCAAAAAACAAATAATCCAGTCAAGAAACAGGGAGAAGACATGAACAGACATTTCTCCAAAGATATACAAATGGCCAACCGACACAAGAAAAAATGCTCAACATCACTCAGCATCAGGGAAATACAAATCAAAACCACCCTGAGATGCCACCTTACACCAGTCAGAATGGCTAAAATGAACAAGTCAGGAAACAACAGATGTTGGCGAGGATGTGGAGAGAGGGGAACCCTCTTACACTGCTGGTGGGAAGGCAAATTGGTGCAGCCATTTTGGAAAGCAGTATGGAGATTCCTCAGAAAGTTGAATATAGAGCTACCCTACAACCCAGCAATTGCACTACTGGGTATTTACCCCAAAGATACAAATGTAGTGATCTGAAGGGGCACCTGGACCCTAATGTTTATAGCTTCATTGTCCACAATAGCCAAATTACGAAAAGAGCCCAGATGTCCATTGACACATGAATGGATAGAGAAGATGTGGTATATATATACAACGGAATACTGTTCAGCCATCAAAAAAATGAAATCTTGCCATCTGCAACGACAGGGATGAAACTAGAGGGTATTGTGCTAAGGGAAGTAAGCCAGTCAGAGAAAGACAATTATCATATGATTTCACTCATATGTGGAATTTAAGAAACAAAAGAGGATCATAGGGGAAGGGAGGGGAAAATATAACAAGATGAAATCAGAGAGGAGACAAGCCATAAGAGACTCTTAACTCTAGGAAACAAGCTGAGGGGATGGGGGGATGGAGTAACTGGGGGATGGACATTAAGAAGGGCATGTAATGCAACGAGCACTGGGTGTTATATGCAACTGTGAATAGTGATTTATCTACCTCTGAAACTAAAAATTACATTACGTTAATGAATTGAATTTAGATAAAATGAAATTTAAAAATAATAAAAAAAAAACTTAGTCAACCCACATATTCCTCCCCCAACTCCCAAAACAAACTCTAAACCTGACTCTCACCCTAATCCTCACCATCAAATCAGCCCTCTGGAGAGGTCCCCAAACTGCTGGCAGATAGGACCTTCCAAGCTCCTGGGCCCTAACCTTAGCCTAATCACAGCTCTGGCACTACCCAGGCCCAAAGCCTAGGTCCGAAAAACAGAGGATTGAGGATAACTGACCAACACCAGAAGACTCAGACAGCAGCATATGAGGAAGTCCTGCCATTTGGAAGACTGGAATGGAGCTAGTACACGAGTATCCTGAATGAAAACGTAAACCAACCCACCCATCCACCCACAGCGCCTTCACAACCCCTAGCCCTACCCTAACCCTTCACCACTAACCCTAACCCCTAACCCTAACCCTGACCGTGACCCTGGCCCTAACTCCTAGCCCTAACCCTGCTGCCCCAGCCTAAGACATTCAGCCTGCACCTCAGGCTTGGGCATGCCTGTTCCGGCCCTCTGTTCTCCCTGTACCCCATCTGCCATGTTAGGTCAGGGCAAACTGTGTCCTCATACCCCCCCTCCCACCCACCCGTCTCACCCACCTCTGGTCTTGCTGGACCTAAAGCACCAGGGAAGCCCACCGTCCTTGCAATCAGGGGACCAAAGACTATAAGATGCTCCCAGCCATCCAGCCCTCTGGGGTCCCCCCAACACACCCTTGATGGTAGTGATGGAGGATCAGCTGGAATCTAAGCTATACTGTCTGCTCACCTCACCTTCACTGAAAAGGAAAGAACTCTATCCATGGAACATATTTTGCATGTATGCTCTTAAAAAAACAAACAAACAAACAAACACTTTCTTGGGGACTTTTATCCCCAAGTGTCTTCCATAAGGCAAAAGTTCAGTAATGAAATTTCTTTCAGCACATTTTCCTTTTACATGAGTCCTTATATGAGTCCCTAAAGCAGGTTGTGTATAAAATGAGGTAGGCAGCTTGCCATTTCTCTGAAGTTTAAGACACCAGGAGCAGAGCATGCCTGACATCTATTATTGCTGATTTTACACTATGTTGAGTTTTCCCGCATTTATTTCCAGACCCAAGGACAGTGAACAAAAGCAAGATGAATCCATACACCTGGATATGTCTACTGGAATCTGAAAACCCAGGTTCCCACAGAAGTGAGCTAAAGGTTAGGGACCTGGATGACAAAAATGGGGGAAAGATAGCAAGTAACCAAAAGAAGGGTGTCATGGTGTCTGCAACCTTCTCTACCTGTTGCAAGTGAGCTCTGCCTGACAGGAGGGAGCCACACCAGAACCTGGTCCCTCTGTTTGGGCTGCCCTCAGGCATAGCAGAAGCTGTGCTGAGCCAAGGTGGGAGGGAGCAACTGGCCATGGAGTCCACCCGTCAAGTACCTATGGGACCAATTCCCAGTCCACAACTGAGATTTAACAATAATTACAAATATTTGTGTATTTACTGTGACCTGTAATGCGCTCAGTGTTTTGACTATATTCTCTTGTATCTTTTTAAACCACTTTATGGAGGTATGACTGACATTTTTTTTAAAAGCTGTACATAATTAATGTATGCAATTTGATGAGTTTAGAGATGGGTTTATACCTGTGAAACCATCACCAAAATCTATACCATAAACATATCCATCACCTCCAAAAGCTTCCTCCTGCCCCATTTATTTACCTTCATCACCACTGCCATCATCTTCATCATTTGTGCATGTGGTGAGAACACTTTACACAAGATTCACCCTCTTAGAAAATTTTAACTTTGCAACACAGCATCATTACCTATAGACACCATGTGGTACAGATCTCTCAGGCCTTATTTATCGGACATACCTTACACACTCGGCAACTCTGACTAGCACCTCTCCATTTCTGCCGCACTGGGGCAGGGGAGGGAATACTGCCTCAGGTCTTACAGCCGGGATGCAGCAGAGGGTTGCAGTCTTCCTGGTCTGTGCAGACGAACGTGCCAATCGGTAGCTGCTCTGCTCCTGTCCACGTTGCCTCGATCACACACCCTACATCTCAGCCTATCTCCCAGGACCACCCATGGGTTGCAGAAACCTTTACCCTGTGGGCCTCCCTCTGCCTCCTTTTTCTTAGCACTCTCTTCTCCCTTCTTCCAATGCCCCCCCTTGCTTTCCCACTGAAGAAAGAGCAGGTGGAGAAGAGGTGGAGTCAGACTGTGGTAATGACAAGGCACACGTAGGTGCCTGCTCCTGCGGGCTGTTGAGAGTGCTGATTACTTCACAGTCAATCTTTGTAACGACCTTGGGTAGACAAGTACCACCAGTACCTTCCTTTCACAGATGAGGACACTGACGCAGAGCAGGGGAGTAAAGTATCCAGCCTCACACATGATGAGAGATCAGAGCCAGAAACAACCCAGATGTTCTTAACCCATGCTTCACCTACCAGGAAGGTTCTGGTTCCAGGCCCCCGTGAAATGCAGCCACATCCCACCTCAGGTTCTAGGAGACCCTGTTGGATCTTTATCATAAATCCACCGAAGGCTCTTAAATAATCTACCCTGTCAAGTTACTCCAACCTCAGGAGGCCTGTCTGGGAAACACTGAAGACACAGTGGGAGAACCCACATAATAGAAGAGGAAGAGACCACTTTCTAAGGGACCAGTGGGAGAACTTGGGGAGGGATGAGATACATGTGGCTGGGAAGGAAGAGCGTGTGGACCTTCTCATGGCCCCTTCCTCGGCTCAAGCACAAACTCTCACCAAGTCCAAAGCAGTGTCAGGACTTCCCTCAACAAATGTCTGCAAAAGAAAAGAAACAAGATGGATAGTTCTGTTTTGAGTCACAGAGACTGAGCTGTGAGAGGCAGACACCAGCATCACCTCTCTTTCTCCAGCATGTACATGTCCAGGCCGGGAGGCAGATTCTCCAAGAGCTATTTTGGACATTTGTAGACATTACCTGCCCTTTTTCTCCACAGAGGAGGAAACTGAGAATCACAGAACTCAAGTCCCCTGACCAGAATCACGCCCAGTCTACAGACAGAAGTTGGGAAATATCCGTGTTCTGGGAGGTCACCATTGCTGATGGACCATAGCTGAATGTGCGGGCCAAGAGCCAGACAGGACCGTCTTGCAAAGCTGAGAACCTACACTGAGCTGCCATGTTATTAGGTTACTCATTACAGAAAGGCATTCTCGGGGCAGGCATTTCAAAATGCAAAAGACAATGGAGACAATAAACACCCCTTGGGACTCCGCCCCAAGAGGTACGCTGCCTACTGATGGGTCTCCGTCAGCCTCGGGCAGAGCTGCTCCGACCTGGAGCTTCATCTGGAATGGACACCATGCCACACACTATTCCTGGACCTCCTGGTACACAGCTGGGCAACATGCTGAGGGCCTAAGGGGAGGCGTCTGTAGCCTAGAGAGCCTTCTGGGGATGTGCGCTGGGAGAGGCCCTGGGCCTGGAGTAGGAGGGTGAGGGTGCATCTTCGTCAGACCTCTGAGGCTGATCCGCCTCACCACTCGAGGATGGTGCAGAGAGCAGCCACTGTCTCACTGCCAATTGCCCTAATATGTCTCTTTCTAGCCCAAATACAGCCCGCATGACCGTGAGACTGACACCAAAACTGCTAGCACTAAAGCCGGCAGCCACTTGACCGAGCCCTTCAGACCCTGCTCCACAGTAGAGGAGGGAGGGGTGGGGCATGCTGGGGACCCCACTCCACAGCAGGTGGGTGGTCACTCTGAGCCCATGGAAGTTAGGGAGCTAGCAAAGCCCTCTCTTCTGGACTTCTAAGGGTGAGGCACTGGATCACCGATCATCAGTAGATAACAAAAGGTCCTTCAACTTGACCAAGCTACAGGAGAGGACCACCCGGGGGGGGGCGGTGGAGGAGGGATGGGCTGGGACTCTGAGCTTCTCCTGGAGGCCGGCATTACCATATGCCCATGTTTCTCATCCTCAGCACCACTGACACTCTGTGCAAGGTCACTCTTTGCAGTGGGGGCTGCCCTGCGCATTGCAGGCTGCTCAGCAGCTTCCCAGCCCTACCTGCCACCAGCACACCCCCAGACGTCACCAAGTGCCCCTGCGGAGAGAGGGTAGGAGTTCTGGTCAGGAACCGTGAACCTACCCTGCTGCACAGACTCAGGGCACTCCAGGAGGTGGGGCTGGCGGGGGTGGGGGGTGCTGGGTCTCTGCTCCTTTCCAGACTCTTCCCCATCAGACTTGGAATCAATGAGATGTGTTGACAGCTGATTCAGTGACTCACATGAGGTTAATGTTTCTCTTCTCTATTATCAGAGTCTTAAAAACAATTTATCTCTGTGTGTTTCACTATTAAATCCCTTTTCTTTCTGATGAAAATGCCTTTAGTCCTCATGTATTTAGCGGTTTGAGATTGTTTACTGCTCCTTCCATTGTGGATACTGATGACAGTAAGGTCACGCCTAGGGCTTTTGGGGAACACATTTTTCTGGGTCTACAATGTTTCTCTTTTGACTCTGGGGGACTTGGCCACCAGTTTTGGATGGATTATTTGAGGAGGATTAGGCCTTTCTCTATTTTCTTTCTCAGTCTCTGACTGAAACCAGTTGCTCTTCCTGTAACAAATGGTAAGGGTGTATGTCTGTGACCCAGGCCTCTGGCTGGGCCATGTCCATTCCCTCAAGGGAGGTGCACCCACTCCTGGCACCAACCCTGCCCCAGGCCAGGCGGGAGAGCCCTCAGACCACTTGCACCGGTAGAGTGGTTTTAGATTCCCCAGTGGGTACACATCCACTGTGTCTTCTCATTACTGGGATATTGGCAGGAAACGTGTTGGGGAGGAGCACCAAGCACCCACCTCACAAATAAAGAACCCCGAGGCTCAGGTAAGTGACATGCTCAAGGTCACCTGATGCAGGTCCTTTGTGGGAGGTCTGCAGAGCACACAGTACAATTACCAAACTTTCCAACACCTTTGCTGATAGTCTCGTCTTCTAACTTCATCTGAATCTCTGAACACTGTCCTGTGGCAGCTAGCTTAGTGATAACGAACAGAATGGCATTTAGGATTGTGCGTCCTGCCTGTGTGTCCATTGGGAGCCCACCTGCCAGCCAGAGAGTCCAACAGCAGGGCCTCCCAAGGCTCCTGTGTTCCTGTGCTTGTGTGCTAGGCCAGGACCTGTGGGGAGATTTTCAATCGTGCTGCTCGGCTATAAAGAGGCTTTTCCATCTGCAGGCTCTGCCTGGCCACTTGGTTTTGTCGACACCCAACCCACACACAAGCTTGAAGCCCAGAAGAATCACCTTCAGGTCTGAGATGGAGACTCAGGCTCCCTCCACATGCATTTCCTCCTGCTGACCATGCCAGTCAAGTTTGCAGAAAATGACAAAAAAGGGGCACACAGACCACCGGGGGATCTTGTTCAGGTGCAGATCCCGCTTCATTGGGTTTGAGCGGGTTATTGATGACAGGCTGGGCCTGGACCACACTGGGCCACAGGCATGACAGAAATCACCTCACTTCCACCAAGGACAGAATTTTGTAGCTTCCAGCCCTCCCTCCCCATCTCTAAGCCTTGAGCTGGCCAGTACTGCCCTGCACCTGGCCGCATCACCTAGAATGATGTTCATCTCCCGTCAGCCCCTTGTCCCTGCTTCTGAAGAAATCTAGGTGGGGGCTCCCTCCCCAGCATGACTGCTGCTCTCGGCCTTGGCAACACAGACCTGCATGCAGCTCAGGAGGTTTCTCTTTAAAAGAAAGTCAGCACCTCTGTGCACAGAGTGTGTACCTCTTCGACATTTAAAAAAATTCTACCTGAAATTTATTAAAATTTACATTGATAATAAACCATTATACCAGGTCTTTTGTAGCTTTCAGACCAGTAGACATCCTAAACCTTTTGTCTGGAATGGTTTTTTACTGACTTTCTGCGGGAATCTCTTGGCATTTTCGCCTTAATTTGGAATTCTGTCTGCATGTCTGGACCCCTGGCCACACTGGTGTTTCTCTTATGGGCAGGACTGTGGCTCTGTCTCTGCGGTTGTCATCCCTGACATGTATGTAACAGGGTACGTAGTGAAATGAAGGAAAAATTAAATTCGGAGTGATACAGTTTGGCGATCTGTGTTAAAGGGTATGTGTACTCCATGGCATAGTAATTCCATTTTTTGGAGTCAATTCTAGTGAAATAATTAGAAATAAGTGAATTCAAGAAACACAGTATTTTATAAAAAGCTAAACATTGGAAACATCTTGATTATCCAATAATAGAATGAGTAAAATTTATGCCTGTATTCATACACGCAGCTCTTAAAAACCGTATTTCTCAAGAACACTTAATGAATACGTTCCTTATATAACGTGAGGTGAAAAAAGTGGGTTGCAAAACTGGTTAAACAGCATGATTACTAATTTTGTGAAATATATGAATATATATACAGAAAAAGGAGCAGAGATAATATATAACAAGAGGTTAACAGAATTGATTGCTGACTAGTATAATTATGGGTGACTGTAACTTTTGTCTTTCATTCTTTGTATTCACCAGATCTCTTTTACAATGAATTTATAGTAATTTTACAAATATGTAACTTACGAATTACAATTGCTTATAGTATGCTTTATAATAATTTTTTAAAAGATTTTATTCATTTAACAGAGAGAGACAGCCAGCCAGAGAGGGAACACAAGCAGGGGGAGTGGGAGAGGAAGAAGCAGGCTCATAGCAGAGGAGCCTGATGTGGGGCTCAATCCCAGAACGCTGGGATCACGCCCTGAGCCGAAGGCAGATGGTCAAGGACTGCGCCACCCAGGCGCCCCATATAATAATTTTTAAACTCCTATTGGTCCTGTCTTCTTAGCTTCATCACAAATTCCTGAAGAGTGAGGATTTTGGCTTCAGCAGCAGCTCTTCCACAGCCCTCTAGAAAAGAAGTACTCAGAGCCCTCTAGAATTGATTCTAACAATTGATTCCATCTTTCTCCTAAGATATTCTTTTTTCCACCGGCCTTGCAGAAGAATTCCTCCTCCATCAGCTAGGCCTAGAGGCGCTTCCGACCCTCCCCTTCCTTCTACCTGTGCTCAAGCATGCCTTAGGAGTTTGCCTCCCTGCAGAATCCTCGTCTAGAACCATCTGCTACTCGGCAGCTAGTACGGACAGGTGTGGCTCGAAGCAGTCAGTCAAGCTTCCATTGGCTCCAGCACCGCCCAAGAAAATAGCAAAAATCAGCTTAAATCAGCCCCCTCCCCTGGCCGCCCAGTGGAGGTAAACAAAATCATGGCGGAGGCGAGCATGATAGAGAAGTTGTGGGCGCCCAGGTGGGAATGAGACGCCCTTCTCTTTCCCTGCTCGGGATTGCGCTCACAGAAGCGCGCACCTCCCGGGATGCAGCGGCTTCGGGGGCGGGGCGCGGGGGCG
>NC_048231.1:106599425-106635485 GCF_002007445.2 Ailuropoda melanoleuca | reverse complement strand
GGCCCCCAGCGTCCTCCTGCAGCCTCTGGAGCGAGGAGCCAGGGCGAAGACGAGGCTGAGCGGGGCCGGAACCATGAACCGGAGTTTCCACAAGTCTCAGACCCTGCGCTTCTACGACTGCAGCGCGGTGGAAGTCAAGAGCAAGGTAAGCCGGAGCCGGCGGTCTGCGCCCCCCTGCGAATGAATGAGCGCCCCGCGGGGGTGAGGGACTGGGCGCTGCGGGAGGTAAGGGAGCTGGCGACAACTTTGGAGCGCGGGCGCCGCCGCGGGATGCGCGGGGGTCCCGCCGCCCTTCCCGCCCCTGCACGGACACAAAGCCCAGCAGCCCGATGGGTGCCGCTGGAGCCCGGCGCTAGGAGGGCCGCTCGGGCTCCGGACCCCCGCGGGAGCGGCTCTTTTGTTCCACGAGCGGGAGACGACCCCGCGCGCTGCACGGTGGAGGGGCGGCGTTTCCGGGGCGACCCGGGGGCTGCTCGGAGTGGGGCCGTTGGGGAGCCTGGGGGCCCGGCCGGGGGGGAGGGCCGGGCTGCGCCGCCTCCTTCGCGGCGGAGGAGCCTCGGAACCAGCGAGGGGAGAGCGGCAGCCAGCCGGGGACCCCAGCCCCGCCGGCGCTCCCCAGGCCCAGGCTCTTCGGGCGCGCCCGGCCGGTGGCCCCTCCCGCTGCCTGCGCCCCGGCCCGAGCGTGCCCCAACTTGCGGGTGGCTGTGCGCGTTCGGCTAATTGGCTGATAGGATCTGGCGCTTCTGCCCTTTGCGGGGGCGGCTCCTCAGAGGCTGACGCTTTTGTCTGCGAGGGTCTTGGTTGCAGTTGTTCAGGGTCCCGGAGGAGGGGGCTCCTCGGGCCCTTCACTGCCGCTGCCTACGAGTCGGCCCTCTCGCCCTTTCTCTGTGCCTCCCGCCTCCTGTAAAGCGAGGCGGAGCAGCCTGAGTGCTTGGAGAGGGGCTGGACGGGAGGGTGGGCTCAGACGCCTAACGCAGCGCGGGGCGATAGTGCCTAAGGAGCCGAGTCCAGCGGCCCCCCTGCCCAGGCCGCCCCTGCCGGTCACGGGCCGAAGGGGTCCTTTGGTAAAGGATTTACAGGTCATCTGCCGAGTATGGGGGGGGGCGGCTTCTCTGCAGTGAACCAGTGAGTTGCAGGATTTCATTCTCATCTTGGGGAGACGGTCTTTTTACAAACTCCTCACTTCTGTTAAGATCGCAGCCTTCCCCCGGTGCTAATTCCGTGACCCTCGCCCGGGACTCATCCCCTCTTTAGCCCAGGAGTGCCCCCACCCTCCCAAATCAAATGTGCCTGCTGCGAGTTATGTGAGGGAAGAACCCACGAGCGTGAGTGGGAGCTCCACACAATTGTTGGTTTCTTTAACTGGGTTGGGAATGTGGTTAATCGGAGCTCTTTGACCGCTGTGCACATGTGGTGGGTCTTGTTGTTGTTGTTTTAAACTGTTTGAGATCCTCATGGATTCACATGCAGTTGTAGGAAAGAGATTCCCATAAAGGTCCGTTCTTGCAGTGCGGACTTGGTCACACACCTTTGTTGGGTGCACTTTCCAGCAAGCGCAGTCGACTGCGGAACACTTCCCACAAGGTCCCTCCTACTGCTCTTCCAGCGGCTGATTTTAAGTGAAGATTGACTAACATTAAACACCTTTCCTGAGCCACACAAGCCACATTCCTCGTACTCAATAGCCACAGGCACTTGCTGCTGCCTGATGACACGCACAGCTCGAGGGTGTATCCAGAAGGATCCATCTGGAGGCAGGGCCCTCACCAGGCCTCATACACAGTTCTGGACTGGGAGACGGAGAGTAACAGCCTGCCTCAGCGGCTCTCCTCCAGGAGGGGAGTGGGGGGCCGTGGACGTCCTGGCTGCCTAGCAGGCTGCCTCAGACTGCCCCACCCTCTCCAGCTCCCCAGTGAAGAAGGATGCTTGCGTTCGGGTTCAGATGCAGTGAATGTTCCCCTGGAGGTGAGTGGCAGAGCTGAAGTTTTGGTTGAATTTGGGAAGGGCCACCCAAACCTGGGTGGGCCCTGCTGAGCTGGCTGGTTCAACACACGGACGTGCACAAACACACCATTTTGGATGATGGGGCTTGCCTTACTGTTTGTCCAGAGGTCCACTTGGCTCTTCCCTCTGTACACACCCTCCCACTGGCCCCCTTAAAAATTAATATTTGCTACCAGGGAACCCATCTCTGCAGGGAGCCTTTACTGCACGTGCTGTCGTCAAGATACAGGAAGCAAAACTTTATGACAATGATGTCTTTTTTTCACATTAAATGCAGCACCAGAACACTTGGGTTTGCATGTGAGGAAAATGGTGCTGAGGGCTGAGTTCAGCCAGGTCTGCCACCTACTACTCTTCAGAACCTTCATTTGACCCTTTAGAGCCTCTGTTATTTCACCTGCAAAATTGGCCTTGTTCCTGTTCTTCTTACCTCCCGGGACAAAATGAAGTGATGTCTATAAAAGCACTTTGAAAGCTGCAGAGTGCCTCCAGTTGTAATGGTCAGTCCCTGCAGTTCAGGATTCTGTGGCATCTCAGAATATTGGGTCTGAAATTCCCCTCTCATCCTCTCAGAATTTTTGGCCACGTGCCACAGCCAGTCAACTTTCAAAGCCCTGGGGACATCGTCTTTACCTGGTGGCTCTCCCCCATCACACGGGCCCTTACATTCCCCTAACATTTCTGCTTTAATACTGGTGATTCATCTGTTCCTCCCCAGAACAGCAGAATGCACTTCTGACTCCTCAGTTCTGGTAACAAGGCTACCATTTTCCCATTTGCTTTTGACTTTTGCCTCTCCTCCCATAAGACCTGCAGTGTGGAGGGAAGGGCTGTGCACAGGTCTGGGGAAGCATGTTTCAGGCCCAGGGGAGCAAGTCTTGGGCCCTTGTAGGGGTAGCAGGAGGACCAATGCTAGGGGAGGCATCTACTAGGGGCAGAGTAATCATGGAGGACTCCAGCTGTGTGAAGGAGCATGTTACCTGCTGTCCGCAGTGTGTTCCCCCTACGCCCCTGCCCTCTAGTTCGGCCTCACTCACGTTCTTTGAACCTCGTGGTCTCTTTGCCCTGGTTATGTGGTTTTCCCCCGACCTGAAGTGCTCTCTGAGAATCTGCCCTATGTGCCAACCCTTTCCTACCAAGCCCATCCGATGTCTCCGCCAGGCCGAGCTCCCTCCATCCTCTGACCCCTGCTCTTCTTCTGGTCCTTGTCACAGCATTGGCACAGGGTGATTGTTCAGAGCAGAGACCGAGGACCATGTTTTACACCCCCAGGCATGTCATGTCCATTGTGTTTGGGAAGAGTCACTACTGAAGGTTTTACTCCAGTGTTTGCTGCTTTGTTTAAATCATGTTGGAGGCTTTTCTGGATTCTAAAGAAATACGTTCTCGTTGCTGAAAATTTAGAAACCGTATCAGGCACAAAATGGGGTAATTCTCCCACCCAAAACTGAGCCACTCTTGAGTGTGGCTCTATGTCCTCCTGACCCTCTGTGTGGACCTACATCACATGCATCTGGATTGACAGAACGACGGTCATATTTTATAGGCATGTTGCTCTGTAGCCTGCTGTCCCCCTTCAACTTAACCCTGCAAGTGTTTTGTCATGTCAGTATTTTTTTTTAAAGGTTTTATTTATTTATTCGACAGAGATAGAGACAGCCAGCGAGAGAGGGAACACAAGCAGGGGGAGTGCGAGAGGAAGAAGCAGGCTCATAGCGGAGGAGCCTGATGTGGGGCTCGATCCCATAACGCCGGGATCACGCCCTGAGCCGAAGGCGGACGCTTAACCGCTGTGCCACCCAGGCGCCCCCATGTCAGTATTTTTAAAAAACATATTTTTTAAATTACTACCTAGTATTCTATCTTATGTGTAAACCGTAATTAATTTAACCAGTATCCTATTTGGGTCATTTCCAGTGTTTTCTATAATAAGCAATGCTGTGAAAAACATCTTTGTACTCAGACATCTACAGAAACATTATATACAGAGTCTGTAGAGTTATGTGATGTAAAGGGTATAAAGAACTCTCTCTCCAGGATGAATCCCTACAAGTGCACTTACCATGTTAAAAGTATGCACGTTTTGAAGACTTTGAATATATATTGTTAAATTTTCTTGCAGAAACACTCTTGTGCAGATTTATGCACTGTTTCTTGTCTGTCCATCCCTCCCTCTCTCCCCTCCCTCCCTCCAGCATTGGGTATTTTCTTATTCTTTCCCGATTAGATAAGTGGAACCCCATCCCATTGTTTTACTTTGATCCTTAAATTATTAGTGAGTTTGAACATTTTTATATTTGTGGGCTATTCATCTATTTTTAGCTGCCTCTTTCTTTCCTGCACTTTTAGTGTTCTTATTTTTTGAGTTATGGGAACTGCTTGACAACAAATTTTCCAATCAGTGCTGAGGTAACAGTGATTTAAGCCCGCATGTTTCCCCTGGTCCTCAGACCCTCTCTCTGGCTGAGGCTGTTGGCTGGCTGGTGCTGCAGGGACATGTCTCACCATCTGGTGGGCTGGGGGCTGGGCCAGGCCCTCCCCATGGGGTGGCTGAGTACTTGCCTCCCGTGGGCCAGTTGAGAACCGCCTGACACGGTTTGACTCACCTGTGTGTGTCAGCTACACCCTTTTAAGATTCTGGTTTTGTATGTGTGCATGTCTGTGTTCAAACAGGTTGGGTGACTGGATGTGGGAAGCTGCCTCTGGAGGAGACTCTCACCAGGGACCCAAGTAGCGAGTGTCAGTCTGGTGGGTGCCAGTGGTGTTGATGTGGGTCTCTGGCCTGGGAGCAGCAGAAAGCCCTATGAACTCTCCTCATTGGGGGGCACCCCAACTAGCAGCCAGGGTTCAAGCCCTTCCCTAGGACCCATGGCATTTCAGATAGAGTGTTCTCCCAACTTGAGGAAAGGCATGTCAAGGATTGGAAAGTGCAGCCATTCAAGGTATCGGAAGCTCTATCGTTTGTGAATCATGTCTAAAATCATCCTGACCCTTTCCTGTGAAGGGGCCTCCCGGACTTTTAGACACAAGCAAGCAGGGAGCTTGGAATGGTGGCAGCAGAAGCGTCCATGGCCGCCGCGGTTAAAGGGAGCGTCAAGGTTAGTGTCAGACTTGTTCAGCTGTGTACATGCTTCCTGGCTCACCACTTCCTCTCGGCAAATTTCTACTCTTCTGTGACCCCTGGGGAGCCGTGGCAGGTACTGTGACCCTTTTTAGCCCCAACACATACCCTGCAGCCTTCCTCTGAGGCTGTCCCTGGTCACGCTGGGGGTACAGATGGTCCAGGCTAGACACTGCCCTCTGTGTACAGGTTGCACTCAGAAGTGTTTAGGGTTATTTAACCATCTGCCCCAATATAGAAACGTGTATACAGGCCGGACACTATTCTAAATACCTTGTAATTGCAAATAATATTTCATTAACCTCCATCACAACCCTGCAGGATGGGTTCTGTTATCACCACCATTACACGAGAGGAACGCTGAGGTCCAGGGAGTTTTGTGAAGCCGCCCAAGGCCAGAGAGCCCGAGCAGTCGGGCTCCAGAGTGCATGCTCTTTGCCACGAACTTTCAGTGGCCACTGGGGAAGGAGGGCTCCTGATTCCTCTTTTTCTGACAGGCCCTGAAGTCCAGGTCCAGGTGTGGATGCACATCTGCTCTGTTCACTGAGGCAGAACCCCTGCACCATCTGGACCTAGAGCTTAAAAGGGCAGCTCTGTGCTTTGTGGGGAAAGTTCTATTCTTCTTACATCACCACAGCAGGTTCTGTGGCTTGGTCTCAAGGGAAGTCCTCTATTCAGTAATTGTTCTTAAAAGTCGGATTCTGCCGTGTGTCGATCCATTCATTTATTCTTTTACGGAGCCACCACTATGTGTCAGGTATAGGGCTTGTGTTGGGGGACAAAGATAGTCAAGATAGACAGTATTTTCTCTGTAGAGACTTAGGGTCCAATGAAGGTTTGGTCTGGCAAGTGAGAAGATTGGGGATGGGTAGTGTCACCAAATCACTACGTCACATCTCCTTGAGCCCAGAGGTTTCCACTGCCTCCCAGCCTGCCTGCCTGCCCAGCAAGGCCAGTCATGAGGCTCAGCCTCCAGGAACCACTCCCGTCTGTTTTGCAGCATGAGCAATGTCAAAGTCTGCTGTGGTTGCTTTGAGATAAATCAGAGCGCCTTCTCCCCTCATTGCTTCCAGAAGCAGCTGGGCTCTGGCCTCCAGTTTTCCTCATCTGAGGGCTCTCCACTGCACTAGACTGGGAGGCCAGCTCCAAAAACTAGGTGCATTTCTCAGTAGTATGCTCCAAGGACGCACTTGGCTTCTGAAGTGTGAAGAGCAGTGTTTTGCATACAGGAGGTACCCAATAAATGTGGCTGAGTTGATGCCAGGTAAGGAACAACTCAGTTTTCCGATAGCTGTTGCTTCAGAAGCTGTTAGGGTACTTTAGAAAAGAACTACGTTTTGAGGAAGACGCGCAAAGCTTGACTCACCGATGGGATTATTCCCAGGGCACCTCTAAGAGGGGTCAGCAGCCTTGTCCCCTCCCTGCTAGTGCCATAGGGAAGAGAACAGACAGAAGGGGGGGAAAGATGAGCTGAACAAAGGGACAGAAACTTTGAAAGTCAAAAGGAAATTGATTTAAAAGTCCAAGTTGGTATTTCGGTCGTGTTGGTGTCTGCTGAGCCCCTCAGTGTGTGAGTACAGGCTGAGGGCGCCAGGGGCATGGTGTCCTCTGAGCCCCTCAGTGTGTGAGTACAGGCTGAGGGCGCCAGGGGCACAGCCTGCGGGCCCCATCTTCAGAGCCAGCTCTGTAGGTATCTCCAGGAGCAGTGCCCATACCCCTTCCTTGTAAGCCCTACGTGCTTCCTCCTGCAGAGCCCCCCAGGCAGCCCCATGTTACCTACAGATAGGGCAGCAGGCCCAGGACACTCACTGTCACAGCTAGGACATCAGCTAACTTCCCTGCCTCTTTTTGCCTGCCCCCTAATTTCAGTCTGTCCCAGATTCCTGGGTCCAGGGATGTGTCTCCCACACCCCACCATCCATCCCCCTCTCTCCCAAGGCTGTGTTCCTCACTGGCGCTCTGAACAGATACTTGCTGGCAGGCTTCGCTCCTCATCCCCAACCAGAGTATCTGCTCTGTGTTTTCGGGTATGTGTGCTGCATTTCACTTGGAGTTTGAGAGTTTGAAAACCACCCAGGGCCTCGTGCGTGGCCCAGCCCTGTTAAATCTTGCTTTGTCTCCTCCTTGTGCACCGCAGGCTGACCTTCTTACAGCTTGCCCCCGTCCACCCTTGCCCAGCCTCAGGGCTGAAACCGATGTTTTCCAGGAGGCTGCTCCAGACCTCCTGAATGTGGGGGCTCTCTCCTGTGTGACAGTAACAGACACTGACCTCAGGCATGCAGCCTGATGAAATGTTGCCTGTTTGCTTACCCAGGCGAGCACTATACAGATCAAAGTAGGGAACATTCCGGTATCCAGGAAGGTTCCCTCATGTCCTGTCTAGTCAGCATCCGCCCCCAGTGTAACCACCATCAGGGTCTCTGTCACTAAAGATGAGAGGGCTGGTTCTCGGACATGATGTAATGAGATACTCTTGTGTCCACAGGGGACGTCTGCCTGTGTAGATGGTGCCCCAGGCTGCGTGCATGTCCTTTGGTGGCTGTGTACGTGAGTGCCTCTTCCGTGTGCTCATGCTTTTCACCAGCCTTTTGTGATGTGGCTGTCTTCCCGTGCCAGCAGACACAGAGCTGGCCTGGGTGGTCTTGGTTAGTCTAACCCACCACTCAGTGCGGCTGTTCTCGGCTCTAGCCCTGGACTAGACTGGATTTCGGTGGAGTGGATGCTCTAGGAGGTCTGACCGTTTGGGAGTCCCGAAGGCCTTGAACCACAACTGATTAAGTGTTTGTGAACCACAACTGATTAAGTGTTTGTTGATTAATAAAATAGATCAGGAAGAGATCCATCGTCTTGCAGAATTTAAGGTTCCCGCTGCTGATGTGTGAAGGGGCTCTTATACTCCTTTGTGTGGTTCCGTGGCTCCAGTTGCTGCTGTCATGCCTTTCTTGGCTTTCCTTTAGTCCACACCGGCTTCCTTGGGCCCCTTTGGTAGGCCTGGCATTGTGGGAGAAGCTGAGACTCCAGATGAAAAGGGATGGGCCTGGGGGCTGCTTGGTGGGTCACGGGGCAGCTCGGGCACAGGCTCTTCAGTGAGGATGGGAAATGTCCCTTTTACAAAGTATCTGAGCTTCACATGTAGAACGAAGACCTCATGAGCCGCCTCCAGCTTTGTGGGCTGTGGACACCTGTGGAGGCAAGCGCTTTAGCCTGCCTTTACCCTGGGAGGTTTGCCGTGTCACCCCCCGGTGCACCACACTCACACATGGGCAGATGTTGACACATGGCATTGCAGCCACCTTGGGGCTTTGTCTGCCCCTTCTAGAGAGCAGGTGTATTTATTCTCCATTCTGTCACATCAGCACGTTTGCCGAAACATGAGTTAGGCATCGGTCAGTCTACAGGGCAGACCTCTCTTGCCTTTGCTTCTGAGACAGGGCAGGGACAGACAAGAGGCTTCTTTCTGGAGACACATGCTTCACAGAAGGGCCCTGAGGTCCCTGGGTAAGGGCTGTGGAAGAGAGAATTGTAAGGGCCATAAGGCTGCCATGCTGGAGGGCTTTGGAGACTAAAATAATGTCAGTATCCTGTTTTCCATGGCATGGGGGCCTGAGCCATCAGCTCCCCACCCACAAGTCCTGACCTCGCTTCCCTCACTGGTCTGGGATAATAACGGGGTGTTGCTATGGGACAAAACAAAGTTCTGTGTCTGTAGGATGGTCCCTCATGTGGGGGAGGAGCTGGCACCCAGCCTCTGGACTCTGGTCACCTTGGGCCCGACTGTCCCTGTATAGGTGCAGGTGTAAGGGGCACAGGGGAGGTAAGGGCTCCGCATGTCTGGGAGACCTCCTGTAGGAAATGGTGTATTGAGGACCCCCTCCACTCCTCAAGGGATAAACAGTCCTGGGATCCCTTCTCCCCATGAGCTTGGAGTCTCCTGCCCTGTCCCCTCGCCACACAAGCTGGGAGCAGCCTCCCAAGGGTGTGGCCCTGTGGCTTGTCTGTGAGTGGCACCTCTTCTCAGCCCCGGTGGCCGAGGACTGGTCACGGCCAAGTGTTGTGCCATTGGGGATGCCCCGCGCTTCCCCTTGATTGTCTGTCTGGGAGGCACACAGTCTCTGGGCCCCCTCCCCTCCCTGGGAGCCTGGGCTAGCCTGGTGGAAGCAGCTGCCATGGGGTCACATCACCTGGAGGAGAGTCTCGGCAGGTGTGGCCTTCTGGGTTCAGTTCCGGTGGTTCCAGTTCCCTTTCCTGGGGCATCAGCTGTGCGCTGGGCTTTCTGACAGTGCTCCCATCGGCTCTTCAGCACAGATGTGTTCCTTGAAGCTCATGACACCATGTGCATGGGCTGTGGAGAAGAGGACCCCGGGGGCTTGACCAGCCTGTCAGGTCACCTAACCAAGGTCCCACCTGCAAGTGGCAAAATTGGGTCTTAAACCCTCAATTGCTTCCCGTCTACTTCACATTATTCCTTGATTCCACCTCCTGGAAAACAGACACCACCTACCCACTTGGACACGCTCTGAAGTCCTATCCTCTATCCCTCCACCCCCTTCCCGTACCTCCTGGACACTGGCTCACTTCCTCAGTATCCCTCGTGCATCCTGTGAAACCCCTCTCCCAGGCGGCCCCGTGAGTTCTGACCTATGTGCACAGTCTGTTTGCTGGGAGATGGTGGGTACAGGGAGAACCTGACCACTCTCCCCCTTCCTCCTCTTTGCAGCTGTGGGCAGAGTAGTATTGGCGACGACCCTGGTCCCTGGCACACCTGGACATGTCACTTAGCAGATGCCCCTTGAATTGCATGGCTAGGGGTGTGTCACGAAAGGGCTGCCTTCATTGTGTTTGCAAGTTTCGGTCTTCGAGAAGGGCTCAGACCACAGCCCTGCGAACGCCTGTGCGCGACCTTCTCTAGGCACTCTGGTGAACAGCGGGCCTTTTCTGGGACCACAGTCTCTCAGGATGGCGCATGTGTTTGAGTGTCACAAAAACACTATGAAAAATATGTTTTTGTCCCTTTTTTACAAAGGAGGAGATATGCTCAGAGAAGTTTAAATGATCAAGAGTCATGCAGCCAGTAAAGGTGAGTCAGGAATTTGCACCTGCAGAGCCTTGTGTGTAATGACTCTGCCCTCCCATCTGTATTGATAAGACTGGTCCAGACCCCATGACACCTCAGCGCATCTCCATCCCTGGAAACTACCCCCTTTTTTGTGAATCGTGAGTTCATACTTGGATGTAACCTTCCTTGCGGGGGCCAGGGTTTCAGGCTTCTGCTGGAGTGGGTTTCTGCTTCCGAGAAGTCCCATGAAGGCAGGGACAGATGAGAAACCTGGACTTTACCTCCTACATGTCTGGCCTTGGCAGTCCCCCCAGTCTGCCCGCTCTACCTTTCATAGCAACCAGGTCTCCTGCACTTTGACCTTCAGCTCCTAGAGCAGCCTGGCTCTCCATCACACTGCTCCAACTGCTGTCAGCCCTTTATCATCCATGCTTTCAGCAGTTCAGGTGCCCCTTCCTACCTGGGAAGTCTGTTCCCAGTGGGGTATCCTGGTGCTTGACTTCCCACGTGGAGTGTTCACCCCACCACTGGCGCTCTTTAGCTCTTTTCTGCCTTATTTCTGGTATTCACTTCAGTTCTTCTGTTTACTACCTTCATGACTGTGGTCAGGGATTGAATCCTTCCAGGTCTCAGTCTCCTGGCCTTTGAAATGGGAATAGTGACACTTCTGGGTGGCTGTTAGGATTAAAGAGAGCTTGTACATAAAGCATGGCACTGACCACACCTGATGTACTGTACTGGAAATCCCTGCCAGACAGGAGCCATAGACCCTGTTTGTAAATCTCTGTGTCCTCCACTCTCAGCCCAACCCCACAACTCCATTAACCAGTGCTGGGTCCACAGATGCAGCTCGCAGGTGTGAGCTGGAGAGCGTGTGTGTGAGCAGAGGAGCACACATGTGACCTGTAGCACACGCACATGCTCCTTGAGGTGACCCAGGTGCGTTGGGTGCTCAGTTCCCAGCAGCCTCACGAAGGATGTTCATCTGAGCAGCTCTGCGGCTACTGGTGGCTGGGCTATCATCACTCTGGATCAGGGTGGATGCATGGGGCACAGGAAGGGGCCAGGCTCTGCTGTCAGCTCCACCCCATCTGACTCACAGGTCTGTGGCCTGATTTTAAACTGTCCCAACATGTCAGCCCAGGAAGTCATCCCATGGCAGAGTCCCACGCTCTGACAGATGCCACATGAGGATAACAGCCTGTGCTTCCTGGTCATTCCCTAAATGGGAATCTTCCCACATTTTCCTCTGCGGCATGCACATGCACTCCTGCTCCTTGGCCCTGTCCCCAAAAGGCCTGAGGCGATTGCATTACCTTACAGAATGGCACCTGAGATCTTTCACATCTGGAGCTGTCTGGGCTCCTTCCATCTGTGCTGTGGCTCCTGTCTTCTCTTCACCTGAATATTTCTTTTCCTCATACACACAGTTTGAATCAGGGCCTGTGTCCTACAGTACCCTTGTGTGCATCTCTCAGTTTGTAATTACATATTTGCATGTGTGATTACTGTCCAACATTGGGCTCTCAGACAACCATCAGTCCCATGAAGACAGTCCACACTGGCACTGGGTACCACCCATACCTGGTGTTCAGTAAGATGTTGTTCAAGGAACCAGTATGAAACGACAGCCCCTAGCGGTGATAGCAGGGCTCTTGCTGTGTTGTGTCCAACACTGCCTTTCAGACTGATGTGTCCGTGAGTCACTGGGAATCTAGTTAGAGTAGAATTCTGACTCCCTCCCCAAGCCTGGGGCCTGAGGTCACGCATCTCCAGCAGGTCCCAGGTGACAGTGATAAGCCAGCTCAAGGAGCACACGCTGGGAGGTCCAGCCCCAGAGAGCCTGGCTTCCCTGGCCGCAGGTGCACCAGGGCTGCATGGCTCCCTGGGCTCTTGGCTTAGGCAGTAATCACAGCCCTGGGCTGGGCCCTCAGGATCACACTAGATTCAGCTTTGCCTTGTGTTCCCTCACTTCCCAACTCTTTCTAATACAGCACTTTCTAAAAAAGATTTTATTTATTTTATTTGTTTGTTTGTTTGTTTATTTGGGGGGGGCGTAAGCAGGGGGAGGGACAGAGGGAGAGAGAGAAACGGGTTTGTGAGCAGGGAAACCAATATGGGGCTGGAACCCAGGAGCCTGGGATCTTGGCCTGAGCCGGAGGCAGACGCTTTACGCACTGAGCCACCCAGGCGCCCCTGTAATACAGCGTTTCTGTTGGCTTAATTGTATTTCATCCTGGGAATATGCTTCCTCTGTTTGGTTAAATTTTACAGTTAACATTTTTGACAACTAAATATTTTGGTGAATGTTTGCCTTGAAAATCTGTTTCTGATGACTTCCCGGTTGCTCTCACCTGAGGGGCCTGGAGGCGGGACCTCACAGGTGGGGGTGGCGATGCCGAGGGGCTGCGGCCTTGGTGAGGGCGGGGCCTCAGGGGGAGTGTTTGCTGAGGGGTGTGGCCTCGGTGGGCGGGGCCTCAGGGGCAGCGCTTCGGTGACGTTTGGGGCGGGGCGGGTCCTGGGTTGCTGGGTCCCTAACGCTGGGCGGGCTCGGAAAGCTGCGGGCATAACCGGGGTGGATAACCGGGTAAGGTGAGTGCATCATTTTAAGTCGGCGTTTGTCATGCGCTAAAGGACAAAGTGGCCCCTGGAGTATCTTCTATCCAAGATCAAGAACATATTACACTAGAAAATGACCCTAGGAATCCTGTGCTTCAGACTCGGGCCCTGGTCAGGGGGTGTCAGAATGAGGCTTCGTGTCTAGGACCCTCGTTGACCCCTCCAGATTACAGCGGTTTCGGGATGACTGAGGAGTCTAGCCCTGAAGGGTTAGCGGTAACACACCGTTCTGGTCGTAGGCGCTGTGCTGGTGCGGTGATCGGTGATCGGTGATCGGGAGGAGAGCGGCCCTGGCTGTAACCTGCCCTGTGCGGGAGCCTCCACACCCTCTGCTTCCTGAAGCCTCCCGCCCTGCAGACAGGCTGAGGGGTTCGCCCCAAGTCCTCTAAGCCCAGGCAGTAGCGGGGAGGCAGACCCCTCCCACACTGAGGGAAGAGCCCCGGGAGCCCTCCTGCTGTGCGGGTCTGCACTCCCGCATAGCTCCGGCGGGTTAGGGAGCACACGTGCCTGCCTGGTGTATTCTGCCCTTCCTCCCGTGCACGTACCAGCTTCTAACATACCGTATGTTTTACCCACCTGCATCTTTTTTACTGTTTGCTACCCATCTTCCCCGCTAGGATATCAGTTTCATGAGAACAGCCTTTTTTCTGTTTTGTTCACTCACTTACCCAGTGTGTGGGAGAGAACCTATTGCTTAGAGCCACTCCATGCATATATATTGGATGATGAAAGCAGGAGCCGTGCATTACACTAGCTAGTCGGTAAATGAATTTTGTGGGCATACTGTACTCCAGGATCTGGGGGAGGGGGACGGGGCTACAATGGAGACCATATTTTTCTTTCACAACTGTAAAGTCCCATGCAGGAAAGTATTTGTTTGGTGAGTAAGTTCCTACTTGGTAGTTTGGAGGAGTGAGTTCAAGTACAGAGACGTGTCACTTCATAGGACACTTTTGGGAGTGTCCTGGTGGTGTGGTGGTTCTGGGGGTCACGCTCTGGTGAAAGGGAGGAGCAGAAGTGAGTGGTGGTTCTCAGACGTTCTTCTCTTTAGAGTCAGTTCTACCCAAGGAAGGGATCTGAGCTGCAAGCAGGTGGGACTTGGCTTCAGAGCCTCTCGGGAGAGCCCATCTGCCTGCAGCAAGCCTGTGGTGCCTACCGCACGGTCACTAGTGGACGGCACGGCCTAGGGTCACCAGCCCAAGGGCTCCCACCCGGTTTATCTCCAGCAGAAGACAGGGGGTCAGAGCGGCTGACTGCCCTTCCTTCCTGGGAAAGTAATTTCTTCAAGAAGCACCTTCAGGCAGACCCTGGGTGTGGTTGAGACCCCATGAGACTTTGTGTCTTTTTTCTATGTTCAGTTAACCTCTGTATAGCACATCGTTAGCTTTTGATGCAGTGTTCAATGATTCATTAGTTGCGTGACACCCAGTGCTCGTCACAACACGTGCCCTCCTCATTACCCATCACCCAGGTACCCCATCCCCCACCCCCTCCCCTCTGAAACCCCCAGTCTGTTTCCTGGGGCCCACGGTCTCTCATGGTTCGTCTCCCTCTCCGATTTCTTCCCCCTTCAGATTTCCCTCCCTTCCCCTGTGATGCTCCTGCTATTGCTTATGTCTTTCTCTGCTTGACTCATTTCTCTCAGCACAGTCGCCTCCAGTTCCATCCATGTGTGTGCAGATGGTGGGTATTCATCCTTTCTGATGGCTGAGTAATATTCCATTGTGTATATGGACCACATCTTCTTTTTTTTTTTTTCTTAAAGATTTTATTTATTTATTTGACAGAGATAGAGACAGCCAGCGAGAGAGGGAACACAAGCAGGCGGAGTGGGAGAGGAAGAAGCAGGCTCATATCAGAGGAGCCTGATGTGGGGCTCGATCCCGTAACGCCAGGATCACGCCCTGAGCCAAAGGCAGACGCTTAACCGCTATGCCACCCAGGCGCTCCCGGACCACATCTTCTTTATCCAGTCATCTGTTGAAGGGCATCTCGGCTTCTACCCCAGTTTGGCTATTGTAGACATTGCTGCTATGAACATTGGGTGCATGTGCCCCTTCTTTTCACTACATCTGTGTCATCAGGGCAAATACCTAGTAGTGCAATCACTGAGTTGTAGGGTAGCTCTATTTTTAACATCTTGAGGAATCTTCATACTGTGGCCTGAGGGGGGCAAGATGGCGGAGGAGTACGGGACTCCATTTCAACCGGTCCTCTGAATTTAGCTGGATATCTACTAGGCCATTCTGAAATCAGCCTGAGATGTAAGAATATATATCCGGATCTCTACAAGCAGAAAAACAGCACCTGTCCCCAGGTAGGAAGGGAGAAGTCATGAATCTGTGGGCAGATATCGGGAGATAAGCAGGAGGGGGAGGGAGCCTCCACAAGCTGGCCCCTGGAAAGTGATGTGACACCGGAGCAGAAAAGTGTCCTGCACTGGGGGACCGGGTTCCTTTGTGCCTTTAAAACGGGCACTTAACGTTGAACTACACCATCTGAAGTATAGTCACAAACAGATTACCACAGAGACTGTGTTTTACATCGTTAAAGACCCTTCCAGTTCACCCGTTTACTCACCTGTTTACAAATAGTCATTGGAACATTGCCTCCTTGGTTTTGATGGTGAAAACATCACCTATGTACTGACACCTGGGGGCGGGGGTGGTGCGGGTGCTGATGTTTGGCTTCAAATCTAACATACACGGGACTGGGCTGGTGTGTGGCATGGGACCTGGTCTGTGACTTCATGCTCATATCGCCTCCTGTGTTCCTGTTTTGACTTAATTAAAATTCTAGAATTTTATTTTAAAACCAGTTAACAGAGGTTTAATTCTTAATTCAATGAAAATTTGTGCGCAGGAACTTTACTAGTCTAGAACTGCTAGTCTAGAACTAGTCTAGACCCTGCTGTCATGGGCTGGAACTCCAGTGAAGAGCTGTGGTAGTCTGCTGCTGTCACTCACATAGGAATTACAGATTTATGGCTGCATGGCGTTTGGGAGGTGTCCTAGCAGTGACTCAGTTACTGAGCAAATTTTAGCTGATAAATACTCGACCTTAATGCCTGGCTCCTATGGCCTTGCCTGGTGAGTCTGACAATACCCTGTCATGTCCCTGTGGGCCCAGTGACTTAACTTCCTCACTTCAGGGGCAGCTGAGAGCTGGAGATACCTCTTCCACAAGACCACAAGCATCCAGAAAGCGAGTATTTTCAAAATATAGCAGATAAGTGAAAAAAAAGCACAGAGTTGACCAGTGTGGATAGTATGCTATTGTTTGTTTGGAAAAGAAGGAATATAGATACAGTTTGCATAGAACGCCTTCACAGGCCTTTTGAAGGGCACAACTGAAGCACTGGTTCTTGTAGGAAGGGAGCTGGGGCGCTGGAAGACTTTTTACTGAACACCTTTCGAATTTTGAGCTCTGTGGTTCTATCCCTATTCAAACTGTAAAGAAAAACATACCAAACAGTGTGGTTCCAATTCTTTTTTAAAAGCATGTGTGTTAGAGGTCTGCAAGAACATGCCCTCACACAGTGCACAGCTGTCTCAGTCAGATGTCCCTACGTGGGACCCTCATGAGCCAGCCCAGGTACTGGACCAACCCCAGAACAGGTGAGCTCTTGGCTCCAGGTGGCACCTCAAGCATCATACCAGATACTAGACCTTGATTTTCCTCTTTTTTTTATTTTTATTTTTTTTCTGTCTTGCATGAATCTGGCTGGTTTCCCCCGTGGTGGCTATGTTCGCAGGCATGTGTGGCCAGCTTTTCTGACTGCTTCAGAACAAAGACTACCTTGATTTATATGCATAAGAGGAAAGAATGCTTTTTAAAAAACAGGTTTTTTTAAGGAAATGATGAAGGAGGGTAGAAATTCAGAATTAGAAACCTAATCAGAGACCTAAAATCCCCTTCAATTCCCCTTTTTGTGAAAACCAACCCGAAAGGGAAGGTGAGCTGGGGGTGGGGGCAGTTGAGTCAGACACTGTGGCAAAGAGAGACCATGAGCCAGTTATTTTGCCCCCCTGGGTTTGAGCTGCCTTCCTCTGTGAAGGGGATGAAGGGGATAATACATCTCTCCCAAGTGGCTTGAGATTAAAAATGGTGTGTGTGCAACTCCTGTCCCCACAAAACTGTTAGAAACACAAATATGTGTGAGCCTTTAATCCTCAAGTGCTAGAAACAGTGGTTAATTGGTCCTGTCTATCGTCTTTGGGGCATGCAGGGACATCACATGGGGTTCAAGCCTTGGATGCCCTCCCTAGCTGGAAAGACAGCAGTGGAAAGGGCCTCAGTGAGAAGAGAGTGCTCAGTTTGATTTTTCTCCTCTTCCCTTTGACTTTAGCCCTAACAGGAGGGATGACACTGAGCCAGAGCTGCCGCTTCCTCATCAAAAAATGTGCCATTTTGGAGTTTTAAAGAAAATAGTACCTGAGCGAGTTTAAGAGGAAAGCTGGGGACCATGTTTTCCATTGTAGGAAGAATGACTTTTTGGTTAGCTTGGAGTGGTAGCAGGAAATGGGGGGTCTTATTTCCAGCCTGGAATCAAGGAGTTCTGTGGCCTTGGGCAGATGTCTCAACCTCTCTGAGACCCTCAGTGTGGATGCTTGGAGGAGTACTTCCAATGGGGAAGCTTAACGTTTAATTGTGGACATGAAAACAGCTAACCCAGACAAGCCTTTAGTGCTCTGCAGTGTTCTACACAAAACGGGTTTTGTTTGTTTTTTTTTTTAACATACAGAAAAGTATAGAGAGATCTCATTAGATATCAAGAAAAAGAAAATTCTACATTTTTAATATTTTTATCCCGGAAAATAAGAAATAATCATGGTAATGCTAATTGATCACCCTTGGAGTCACATGACATTGAATGATGAAAACAGATTTGTATTGTCTGAGTCTTGTGACTCCACAAATATCATTCATATAGGGTTTTAGTTTCTGAATTGGAGAAGAGGAACTGAGGGCCTTTTGCAGTTTGGAGCCAGGGTGGAGATGGGTGTGAGGAAAGGCAAGTTCTACCCTGTTCAGAATGCCTGCCCTCTGTCCTTACCAGTTCAACACTGTGGGACCAATTCAAACTGGAAAAGCTTGCCCTACCAGCTTGGACTAAGTCTCATATCCTGTTTCTGCTCTTCAAGACCCAGCAGTAATGGGGGGGAGGGGCTTCCTTGAGTTCTCAAGTCTTTATCTTCTAAATTGATGTGTGCTGACAACAGATGCTTGGACTCTTGGTCCCTTAGGGTTTCCTGTATGCCTAGAGCAAGAGTAGAGCCTGCATTGAACCTGTCCAGTGTCACTCTCCGGGGTTTCCGTGTTTCCGAATACAGCTTCCAATCAGCCTTCAATAGGCTATTTAAAAAAATTATTCTTTGAGGTGAAACTTAAAAATTCACATGAAATAAAATTCACAACTTTGGAGCATAAATTCATAGTTTTTAGTATATTCACAGAATTGTGCAATCATTACCACTATCTAATTTTGGAACATTTTGTTCACCCCAAAAATAAACCTACCCATTAGCAGCCATTCTCAATTCCTTCTATCCCCAGCCTCTGGCAACCACTAGCCTGTTTTCTCTATGTATCTGCCTGTCCTGTACATTGCATGTAAACAGACTCATGCATCAGTACATGGCCTTTCGTGGCTGGCGTCTCTCACTTAGCATAATGTTTTCAAGGTTCATCTTTATTGTAGGATATATTAGTACCACATTTTGGGGGGCAACATAAGGCCAGGATCCACTCGAGAGCCTGGCACTATCCACACCCAGTGTTAACTTTTTCAGACCTACTCTTGCTGTGGGGTCAGCGTGCCTGGGGTAGACCAAGTTGAGGCTCCCAGCAGGTAGGAAAACAGGCTGCCTCGGTAGTCGTCTTTTAATCAGAAGAAACAAGTTATGAGTAAGCAAAAATACACATGGACTATCATTTACATATACCGCTGTGGTGACATTTAGTTGTGCTCTTTATTTTTACCGTGGATTCAAGTTAAGGTATAGTGTCCTTTTATTTCAGCCTGAATGATAGCTTTAATATTTCTCATAAAGCAGGTCTGCTGGTGGCAAAATCTCCCAGTTTTTGTGTGTTTTGGACTATCTCGTTTCTCCTTCATTTTTGAAGGATAGTGTTGCTGGATATGGGATTCTCAGTTGACATTCTCTCCCCACATGTCATTCTACAACATCTTAGCCTCCATGATCTCAGATAGGAAGTCATTCATGTTACTGCAGATGCTTTATATGTAATGAATTGTTCTCCTGCTTTTAGGGTTATCTCTTTGGCTTTGGGTTTGACAGTTTGACTACGATACATCTAGGTGTGGATTGCATTGAGTTTATCTTAATTGTAGCTTGGACTTTTGGATATATAGATTAATCAGATTTGGGAAGTTATGGCCGTTGTTTCTTCAAATGTTCTTTCTGCCTTTTTCTCTCTAGTTAACCATCCAAAGTAAACATTTAAAAACTCTTTCACTGAATGAAAACCATTTAATGTGACACGAGGCAAGTGTAGCATCGGCCCTATTGCTACTTCTTGCCGTGAATGTCAGCAAGTAGATGGGACTGAGGGCTCTAAAGGCATGCCAGACCCCGCTCTCTGACTCTCAACGGGTAATGTATTCCTTGGGATGTGTGGCAGATTGCCACAGATCTCTGAGATAGTCTTTTTTTCTTTCTGCCCCTTAGACTGTACAATTTCAAATGACCCATCCTCATGTTTGCATGTTCTTTCTTCAGCCACCTCTAATTGTCTGTCAATTCCCTCTAGGGAACGTCTTCACTTCAGTTATTATATTCTTCAATTCTAAAATTTCTGTCTAATTCTTTTTTTAAAAAATTATTTTCATCTCTTTGTGATAATTTCTGTTTATTGCTTTCATGGTTTCCTTTAGCTCTTTAGACATGGCTTCCTTCAGTTATTTGAACATAATTATAATAGCTGATCTCAGATCTTTGTCTTGTAAGTGCAGCATCTGGGCCCCTCAGTGACTGCTTTGGCTGCTTATTTTCCTCTGCATGGAGACCATTTTTTTCTGTCTCTTTATATATCTTATGGTTTTGTTGAAAACTAAACATTTTAAATAATATGATGTGATAACTCTGGAAATCAAACCCTCCCTCTTAAGGGTTTGTGGTTGTTGCTGCTTTTGGTTTGTGTGGTGACTTTCCTAGACTAACTCTGTAAAGTTTATTATTTGTCGTGTGAGACCACAATTAGCTTCATGGTCATCTGGTGATTGAACAGAGATTTCTTTAAATGATTTGAACCAGTAAGCCCCCAGCCTTTGCTTGGGGCTGTATGTGTGTGTTGGGGCATATCTTCAACACTCCAGCTGCTTACACTCCACTTTAGCCTTCAGTTACTGACTCACAGAATCCCAAGATCAGCCAGGTAGGAGAGATTTTAGCCTTCTTAGGTCTTCCCTGATCACATACATAGCCCTGCATATGTGTGTGGCCGTCTGTATCTGTAGGAATGAATCAGAGCTTTTCACAACCTCCTGTGGACATCTTATTCTGCTCCATTTCTTTTATTGTAGTAAAATACACATCACATAAAATTTGCCACTTAACCATTTTACGTGTGCAGTTCAGTGTCCCTAAGTACATTTGCAGTATTGTGCAGCTGTCCCCACCATCTCCAGAACTCTTTTGTCCTGTGAAACCCAAAGTCTGTCAGTTAAGCAGTGACTTCCCTGTTCCTTGCAACCACTGTCTGCTTTCTGTCTCCATGATCTGATGACTCCAGGGACTGCATGCAGGAGGAGGCACATGGCGCTGGCTCACTTCACTTGGCACAGTGTCCTCCAGGCTCCCCTGCGAGGTAGCAGGTGCCAGAATAGCCCTCCTTTTTAAAGGCCGAGTAACACTCCATTGTACGGATAGATGCCACATTATACTTAGAAGTTCTGTGCATATTCTGAATATTATCCCTTTTTACAGGCTTTTATACTCTGTGGATAGTGTCTTTTCTTAAGATTTTATTTATGAGAGAGTGAGTGGTGGGGGGAGGAGCAGAGGGAGAGGGACAAGGAGACTCCATGCTGAGTGCAGAGCCCAATGCAGAGCTCAATCTCCGGACCCTGAGATCATGACCTGAGCCGAAACCAAGAGTCGGTGCTTAACTGACTGAGCCACCCCTCTGTGGATAATGTCTTTTGATGCACAAAAGATAGATTTCACTAAGTCCAATGTCTATTTCTTCTTTTGTTACCTGTGCCTTTGGTGTCATAGCCAAGAAATCATTGCCAAACCCAGTGTCCTAAAGCTTTTGCCCTAAGTTTTCATCTAAGAATTTTGTAGTTTTAGGTCCTACATTTAGGTCATTTATCCATTTCGAATGACTTTTGGTAATGGTGTTACATAAGAATCCAACTTCATTGTGATAAAAGTATCTTGTTTAAAAAACTAATGGCATGGGGTACTAATCGTATATTTTTACTACCCCTTATATCAGATTACACAAGTTTCCTGTAGATGCAGTAATTAGCAGGCACAGTTCATTGTAGTGTAATTCTTCCTGTACTTACCAGAAATTGAAACTGTGAATTGTTCCGAGGATCGTGGAGGAAATCTTACAAGTCCAGTGGTTTCCAGTACTTTGCTTTCAACAGCATTGAAAGTTGTCCTAATTAAATTGTCAGCTAATAGATTTTTGAAAATAATCTTAATGATAGACCACTCTGTGATTATTTATTTTTGGCATATTACCCGTTGAGAGTCAGAGAGATGGGGTCTGGCATGCCTTCAGAGCCCTAAGTCCCATCTACCTGCTGACGAGAGAATATGTCTCAGTGCTGACATTCACAGCAAGAAGCAGCAAAAGGCCCGATGCTACGCTTGCCTCCTGTCACATTAAACATTTTTCATTCAGTGAAAGCGTTTTTGTTTTTTTTTTAAGATTTTATTTATTTATTTGACACAGAGAGATAGCCAGCAAGAGAGGGAACACAAGCAGGGGGAGTGGGAGAGGAAGAAGCAGGCTCCCAGCAGAGGAGCCTGATGTGGGGCTCGACCCCAGAACACTGGGATCACGCCCTGAGCCGAAGGCAGACGCCCAACGACTGCTATCCCCAGGTGCCCCAGTGAAAGCGTTTTTAAATGTTTATTTTGAATGGTGAATAATTATTTGTGAAATTTTGTAACTATGTTCTGATTGTGATTTAATAATTGTAATGACTCAGGCTAGAACCTTCTTAACTGTAAAAAATCTATTTTATGATACTTTATAGTTTTGGAAATATACACATACATTAAATTTACCATCTTTGCCAGTTTTTGAGCAGTTTAGCAGTGTTAGTTACATTCACATTGTTGTGCGTACAATCCACGACTCTTTCCATCTTGCAGAATTAAAACTGCATACCCACTGACAACAATGTAGAAATATTATCCACAAATAGAGACTATGGCAATGTGAAATAGAATGTTTAATTCAATTTATCGGTTTTTCTTGCATAGAAGAGTGATAGGGTACTCAAGCATAAATTATTATGATAAAATGTTAGGATTAAATCCTCTTGGGGCAGTATAATAGAAACAAAAGACCAAACAGGAAAAGGAACCCTGTAGAATTTCTGATCATTATAAAAGAGTTTGTTTATTCTATTTTAAAATGCATGATGGTAGCATCAAATTACTATGGCATTTAGATTTCATTGACTGTTTTTAAAAGATCCTCCAATAAAATACTTATTTTTAAAAGAAGTATTTACAGTATGCTAGAAATTATATCCTTTGCAACTATTTATTTTTATTATAAAAAAGTTAGCAGCACCTGGGTGGCTCAGTCGGTGAAGCGTCTGCCTTCGTTTCAGCTCAGGTCATGATCCCAGGGTCCCGGGATTGAGCCCCACATCGGGCTCTCTGCTCAGCAGAGAGCCTGCTTCTCCCTCACCTCCCTACTTGTGCTCTCTCTCGCTATCTCTGTCTCTCTCTCGAATAAATAAATAAAATATTTTTTTAAAAAGTAAAGTTAGATGCTAACTTTAAAATATATTATCCTTTTTATAGGGGTAGTTTTCAAAATTCTTTAGGGGGTATGTGACATTTGAAGACCACTGCATTAGTGTATAGGGAACCCTATGAGAATGCCCAAACCAACTTCAGGGTTTACTGGAGCATCTTGAAACGCCCAGAGTCTCCACTGTGGGTGTTTGGTCTCATGGCAAGGCTCACGACCACGTAGTGACTGTGAGGGTCAGACACGCACCTGCTGTCCTACATTCAAAAGGGCAGAACCCCACAAAGGGGGCTGCCTGTCTTCCCTCCAAACCAGTTACAACTTCAAAGCTCAGTACTTACTAAGGAAAGTTTTAAGAAAAACTTTCGTTATGGCTCCTGCCCTAGGTTAGCAGGCAAGTTAGCTACCTCAGACAGTCCACCGTTTCTTCTTTGTGCCCTGACCACAGCCGTGACATTTCCCCCTAGAAGGACCAAGATCCACAGAGTAAAGCAACCCACAGAATGGGAGACATCACGGATCTGCTCAGGGGAACGAGCCAATCACAAAAAGACAAAACTGTGTGATTCCACGCGTATGAAGTGCATAGAGGAGTCACAGTCCTCGGGTCCTGGAGTAGATGGTGGTGCCAGGGGTGGGGGAGGGGCCGGGGCGTCATGTTTAATGGGGACAGACTCAGTTCACAGGATGAAAAGGCACATGGATGGTGGGGACTTTGCACAGATGGTAAATTTTATGTGATGTGTATTTTAGGGAAAATGCTAATATCCCCTTTCATACCTCTTTTTGCTGAAGTTTGAGGCTCATTCAACAGGTGAAGCGTGTTCACCATCCTGCTGGATTGACAAAGTCAGCCTCCTTATCAGACTGGTCGGACCTGCTTTCTATCAAGAAGAAGTCGAGATTCATTTTCATTTCAAATCAACACGTTAGGAAGAAACTACTAGAAGTGAGAAACAACTTAGATGTGTCTTAGACCAAACGCAATTAAGACAGAAACATTGCGGAACGGGCTTGGCTGACGTGCTGATTGTCACTGCTCATTGGGATGTGGCCTGAGTCCAGCAAAGTGAGAGAAGGAGAGGCAGCTGGAGTCCCTTAGAGCAAGTGCATGGTGTCCAGTTTGAGGGAATAATCGTGGAAGTCAGAGACGCTCACAAGTTTCGTTAGACAGGATCCACCTCTCTTTATGTATTTGATGAAAAGAGGGTGTATTCGGATGAAGACTAACCGCTCTGGAGGTTAACGTGTATTAGACACGAGATGACAGAGATGATGGCTGTTGTTCGAGTAAACATTGTGATGTGAAGTCATAACCAAATCTGAAAAAAATCACATGAAATTTATGTTATAGGCTTGGACTCTTGTGTCTTGACAGGTTTTGTGTCCACAGGAGCCAACCCTGATGCTGCATCAGTCACCCTGGGCCAGCTAATGCCGCCTGCTTGGAATAAATACTGAGAAGACTTTAATGCTTACCTTTAAATAATGCGGGGAGGGGTTTGTAGGTTTGCTGTGCTGTGTTCACAGGCCCACGCCTCAAGGGCACGCCCCAATGGCAGCAGGGATGGGGGAGAGCCTCGCCTTGGCCCCTCGCGCTGAGCGGGCCCTTGGCCCTTCCTTCCTTTACCCGGTATGTGGGAGGCAGGCCTTAGGGGTTTTGCTTACTCATTGAAGGTGGCTTTTCCCAAACCAGTATTTTGGAATGTCCCACTGTTGTGCGCCTTGAAGTATTTTGTTCCTAGGGCAATGCAGGATGGGCGAGGAGTTTGTTTTCTTTTGCTTTTTAAAAAGAGGGAATGGAACAAGAGACTGGTTCTCAGAGATCTGTGGACGTGGAGGTTTGGAGACGGATTCCTTTAAAATCAGTGGTTTTATGTGTGCGGTCCCCAGCCCAACAGCATCAGCTTCTCCTGGGAACTTGTTAAAAATGCAAATTCTCGGGCTGGTCTCCAGATCAGCCCTGTCCAGACCTCTGGGAGCCTCCAGGTGATGCTGGTGCCCAGTTTGAGAACCACACAAACCCACATGGTCTGAGTTGATCTGCCCTTGACTAGTTGACATAATGTCTAGATGATGTAATGACTCGTTTAGTATAAACATTAGACGTTTCATTTTTGTGTATTTTGGAACCACTATAATTAGTTTTCACTTATATTGAAGAGCACTGAATCTGTCCTGCCTGATGAATAAAGGTCTCTATTGCCAAGTGAGGAACAGCAGTATGTCCCAATCTAGAAAACCTTAGGCCAAACAGGCGGGGTCCTCAGATCCCAGGATGGCTGAGCCCATGGGAGGTGACCTAGGGTCCTCTCCCAGCAGAGAACTGCGTGGGCATCTGAGCCAAGGCCAGGGACTGTCAGGAAAGATGAGCCCCGGGCATTCCCCAGAGCAGCCAGAGTGAATACCATCTTCTCTGGAGAGAGACCTGCTCTGTCTTTTTGGCCAGTACCAGGGCCCTGTCTCCTGAGATTTCTGAAGCCTCCCTTTTACCACCTTCCTCCCTTCCTTGCCTTTTCCTTCTGCTTCTGATCCTTTTGAAGTATAGCCATTTGGTCTTTTAAAAATGCAAATCATATCAAATCACTTCCTTGCTTAAAATTGTTACGGGACTACCATTACCTTAGGAAAAAGTCCAGAGGTTTCAGCGGGCCCTCGCATCCCTCCTGCCTCTGAGTGTCTGACCCTGCCTCAGGGCTGTTCCGACCCTAGCCTGGGCCTGCACGGCCACCCCAGGTGAAGGCCCTCACCAAGGCTTCTGTTTCATTTCATCCACTGTCCTCTAATTTTGACATTGCTTTTCCTCTCTAGCCTGAGCTCCGGCGCCCGTCCTGCCCTCAGTGTTGACGGAACTGATCCCCGCAGCTCCATCTTTGCATGAGCTCCGTGAGGACAGGGACAGTGTCCACCGCTGGGTCCCAGGCCTCGTGGATGGCACACACTTGTCATTCAGTGAACAAGCTCTATTTCACGTACCTTTCCCCGCCGCTCATTTACTCCCTGTCTTGCGTTGTAGTTTGGGGCTGAGTTCCGAAGGTTCTCCTTGGACCGTCACAAGCCAGGGAAGTTTGAAGACTTCTACAAGCTGGTCGTGCACACGCACCACATCTCCAACACTGATGTGACCATCGGCTACGCGGACGTGCACGGGGACCTGCTGCCCATCAACAACGATGACAACTTCTGCAAGGCGGTCTCGAGTGCAAACCCTCTGCTCCGGGTCTTCATCCAGAAACGAGGTACCAGGCGGTGGGGGTGCTGCTTGTGCTTGGCACCGGTCTCACACACACACGCCTTCTGCTGTCGGCTGTTAGGACAGAGCTGTGTGGTTCTTGTTTCTAGCCTGGGGGGCAGATGAAAGAAAGTGATGTTTGTTTGGTCAACATTAATTTATTAGAAAGGCTTAAAAAATTTAAAATGCATTTTCCATCTTCAGTAGTGTTGACTTCTGATTTTTAAATACTGAGGATAAAAATAATATTGATGCCTTCATATTTTAACTGGAAGCAAGGGAGTTCACTAACAAAAAGGCATTAGGCAGTAACCCAAGAATGAAGCTTGTGGTTGCTAGTGTGTGTTTTCCACTGTCTTTTTAGGATTGGAAAATGATGCTAGCTTTAAATTATAACTTCAGTTGACTTTTCGCTCTGAGGGCCTAGCTTTGCTGTACCAGTATCATTTTATGGGAAAATAAACTGCTAATGCAGGTTAATAGTTGAAAGGGAGGGCGCCTTGCTGTGGAGTCAAAGCAGGTCCTTGTGATGCTCACTTCTCAGAGCTGAATTTTAGGTGTGTTTTTTCATCTCTAAACCTGGGAGAATCTTCACATTTCAAAATAAACTACTGAAGGGACGGACCACGTGCAGGTGAGGCTTGACATTTGGAAAATGGCATTTCCTTGTCTACTTGGTCATGACTGGACCTTCTGCACCTGTGGTGAGCGTGCTGGCCGCCTGCACGGGGCAGAGTCGCCTCAGGGACACTAGCAGAGTGACAGCTGCAGCTCACGGTGGGGACGGAGGGCTGAGCACACACTGGGAGTCGTGGCCGCAGTGTTCGGGGCAGGAGGAGGCCAGGACACTGGAGGCCGAGGCCTGGGGCCAGGTGCCTGGTTCTAAAGGCGGGCAGGGTGCCGCAGTCCCTGCTGTGCATGAGGGCCATCGGAACACACATGCCCCTCAGTCGTCTGAGATAAACAGGCAACACATGCAGGTGCTCTGAGCGTGCTGGCTGTGCTCTGTGAGCGTTCGCTGTGGTCGTTTTGTTTGTGCTAAAGGAAGGGAACACGTAGAGAGGGAACCGCAGGAGATCCACTGACCTCCCTTTCTGACTGGTCTTCTGGCACGAGATCAGACGGCTTTGCTGCCTGCCGAGCAGCCTTGCTGAGCTGGGTGTCCTGCTGACGGTGCCGAGAAGCCCGCACAGCCGCCGCTTCCTCACGGTGACGTCTGCTTCGTCCCCAGCTCCAGAGTGCTGCTGGGGTACCAGGATGCCCTGCGGCCTCGGCGTGGCCCCTGGCTCGGCCGCGGCCTCCAGCCACGTGGCTCCGGTGTTTGGCCACCAGCACCCTCTCAGAGCGGCCTGGCCCCAAGCTGCTGTGCCTCACCCCCTCCCGTCCCTCCGCCTGTCCTCTGTCCTCTTCCTGTGCTTCCCTGTGTTGTTTTTATCAGTTGTCCTTGGGCTGGCTCGTCCGTCTGCGCCATACTCACGTTCCACGGCTCTGTCCTGGCCGACCCAGGTCATGGGGGTTGTGCACACCGTGCGGAAGACTGAGTGGTGGGTGCGGAGCCGCGTGTGAGCTTCAGATCTGCACTTGGTCGTCCGCCGCAGCGGCTGGACTCGCGCGCGGGGCTGGGGACAGAGGCCCTACCGCGGGCTCTCTTCTCCCTTGACTGCGGGTGGTACTTGGCACCCATGAGGCTGATTCACTGAAGCCACGGAGTAAGGCAGGAAGCTCCAGGGTTGGTGTTTGCATGTGGGAATGTGTGAACTTCCCACGGGAAGCTCGGATGCCTTTGGCTCTTTGCAGCCTCCTTGCATCCTGTCTTAATTATTTACTGTTCCTTCTCCACTGTCCTCAGAGAAATAGCCCAAAGTTTAACTGGCTGGCTTAGGGTTTCTGACCGCTGCGTGTCCAGTGTGAGCCTGTTACCTACAACCCCTGCCTTTCCCTGTTGTGTGGCGCAAGGGGCTTGGGAGTCCTCAGTTCTGACTCTGCCTCCAGCCCCTTGTCACTGGCTCTGTGATCAACTGACCCTCAATGTGCTGGTCTGTAAGATGGGACAGCAGTGCCCACCTCAGGTGGTTGTCAGACTTAAACAGGAGAGTGGCCCTAACATTCACAAAGCCCAGCCTCCTGACCCCTCACTGGGGAAGCTGGGGCTCTGTTCTCGCCGTCCTCAGTGGACGGTCACTGTAGACGCTGCATCCGGGTGTGAGAAGCAGTTGTGTTGGACGGTAGGGAGCTGGAGCCATCCTGACACCCTCCATGTTCAGGACGGACTTGAGAACTGTGTGGAAGGCAGTGTCCATCTGCGGCCAGGACATTGCTAAGGCCACCCTGGGAGGTGACACTCAAGTCCCACGTCCTTTTCCTACAGCAGGGATTCTGAGATGTCAGTCACATAATGCCGTTTTCATGGCTTGACTGTGGCCACTCCCACTCTCTCCTTCACTTACTGACTTTATGAGCCTTGATGTGTCCTTTAAGAGACGCCTGTATTACTATTCCAAGTGAAGAGTCATCAGTCTTGTAACAGATGTTGAAGTAAACCCACAGTTATGTTTAGGAAAAATACTTTGCCCCTTACTAATCTTTTCCCCCAAACGTACAAAGATATCACAGTAAAACTCCAAACCAGTGTCCCTTCACCAAAGCACCAGAATGTGGAACTCATCTTCCCACACTGGAACTTGTGCAGGGCTGCTCACGGTAGCGCTGTCCCCGATGGCCACAGACCAGCAAGTGGACAGACTAGATGTGCCGAGGGACAGGACTGAGCCGCAGACAGGACTGAGGGGCCAAAGGGTCACAGACGCAGCACACAGACACCTTGGAGAGAATGGGAGGTGAGAGCAGCCGGGCGTACAGGCCGCTGTCATGGGTCTCCCTTCACAGTCTGTCCTCCGAGGTGAAGTCACGCAAATGTGTTTGTTGCCCAAAATCGATACTCAGGATGCTTGGGTGGCCATTTGCAGACGTGCAGAGCGGGGCAGAATCAGCTGGCAGTGCAGCTGACATCAGAAAGGGCACTGCTCCACCTTCCTGCTTCTGCTCTCAGGCTGAAACACGTGTCCTTTTCACAGTCCATACAGTGTCCTATTTGTCACTTTTTCTGCGTATTCTTTTTTTTAATTGTGGTAAAATACAGATGACATAAAATTTGCCATTGTACAGTTCAGGGGCATTAATACATTCACAGTGATGTACGACCATCACCACCCTGTCTCCATAATGCTTTTCATCTGTAAAACTGAGTCATTCTGTCTTTTAAACACTAACTCCCCATGCTGCCCTCCCTCCAGCCCCTGGCACCCACCACCCTACTTCGTGTCTATATGGTTGTGACCCCTCTAAGAACCTCATAAAAGTGGAATTCCACAGTATTTTTCTCTGCAATGGGCTCGTTTCACTGAACACAGTGTTCTCGAGATTTGCCCGTGTTGTATCATATTGCACAATTTCCTTCCTTTGTAAGGTTGATAATATTCTTTTGTGTGGACAGAGCACATTTTGTTCATCATTCATTCATCAGTGAACGTGGGGGTTTCTTCCACACTTCAGCTGTTGTGAATATTGCAGCTATGAACGTGACGCGAATCTCTCTCTGAGACTCTCCTTTCGATTCTTTTGGGTATATTCCCTGCAGTATACATATCACTGCTTCATATGGTAGTTCTGTTTTTAATTTTTTGAGGACTGTCATACTGTCTTCCACATGGCCGTACCATTTTGCATTCCCACCAACAGTGCGCAAGGGTCCAGTTTCTCCACATCNTTCCCACCAACAGTGCACAGGGGTCTAGTTTCTCCACATCTCACCAACACCTGTTGTTTTCTGGATTCTCTTTTTATCTTTTTCTTCCCCCCACCCCCAATGTGGGGCTTGACCTCACAACCCCGAGATCAAGACCTGAGCTGAGATCAAGAGTTGGACACCTAACCGACTGAGCCACCCGGGTGCACCCCTGATTTTTCAGTAGTAGCCGTCACAATGGTTATGAGGTGGGATCGCATACTTTGGATTTCTAAGTCCCTAATATTTAGTGATGTTGAGCATATTTTCAGTGCCTAATGGCCGGCCACCTGGACATCTTCTTTGGAGAGACATCTGTTCAAGTCCTTTGCCCTTTTTTGCACCAGGTTCTGTTTGTTTGGTGAGCTTTGGGAATTCTTTATATTCCTGATGTTAATCCCTTATCAGATACATGACTCACAAGTATTTTCTCTCATTCTGTGGGATGCCTTTTTCCTCTGTGGGTTATGTCTCTTGATGTACAACATTTGTAATTCTGTACAAAGTCAAATTTGTCAATTTTTTCTTTTGTTAACTGTGCCTTTGTTGTCGAATCCAAGAAATCACTGCCAAATCCAATGTCCTGAGGCATTTGTCCTTAGTATTCTTCCAAGGGTTTTATAGTTTTAGGTCTTACATTTGGGTTTTTAGCTTTTATAATTGGTCACATGTTAGCCCTGCCTGAAACCTTACTTCGCACACGGCTTCCCTGTGCCTGTCTGACTCATGGGAGCGGCTCTTGCAGGAAAGGTCCAGTGGTCACTGACTCCCGCAGCTTTTGCTTGTCTGGCAATGTCTTGTTTTCTCTCTCACTTTGCAGCAGTTTTGCTGGATATAGGATTCTTGGTTGACAGGTTTTTCTTCTTAGAGCATTTTGACCATATTGGTGCACTTTCTCTGAAATCCAAAGTTTCTGATGAAAAATCTGCAGATAATCTCACTGAAGATCCCTTGGATGTGATGAGTCTCTTCTCTCTTGCTGCTTTCACTGTTCTCTCTTTGTCTTTTGAAAGTCTGGTTATAACGTACCTCCAAGTGGTCTCTCTAACTTCATCTGACTTGGAATTTGCTGAGCGTCTTGAATTTTATATTCATGTCTTTCTTACAGTTAGTAAGGTTTTCAGCCATTATTTCTTCAAATATTCTCTCTGCCCCTTTCTCCTCCTTGGACTCCCACAGTGTGTATGCTGGTCCTCTTGATGGTGTCCCACTGGTCCCTTAGGCTCTGTTTGTGTGTGTGGTTTTTTTTTTTTAATGTACTTTCTATTCCACATGTTAATCATTTCCACTGTCCTGTCTTCAAGTTCACTGATATTTCTTCTGTTTGTTCAAATCTGTTTTGAGTCCCTCTAGTGAATTTTTCCTCTCAATTACTGTACTTCCAGCTCCAGAACTTCTTTTTTTGTAAATGTTCATTTAGCCAGCATATAGTACATCATTAGTTTTTGATATAGCATTCAACGATTCATTAGTTGCATATAACACCCAGAACTTCTTTTGGGTTTCTTTTCTAGTTTTCTACTTCTTTACTGATATTTCCATTTTGTTCATAATTTTTTTCATAATTTTATCCACATCTTCCTCTAGTTCTTTGAGCATCTTTAAGACAGTTGGTCTAAAGTCTGTCTAGTCAGATCTGACATCAGGTCTTTTTTTAGGGACAGATTCTGTTGAATTCTATTTTTCCTTTCAGTAGACNCCTTTCAGCGGACAGACTCTCCTGTTTCTGTGTGTGCCTCGTGATTTTCTGGCTGACCACCGGACATTAGAATCTCATGATGGAGTAACTCTGGAAATCAGATTCTCCCCCTTCCCCAGGGTTTGCCATTTTGTTGTTGTCATACTTGTGATTGCTGAGGGCTGTCTCTGTGCCANCTGTGCCGAGGATCAGCCTGAGGTGTAAACTGAGTGTCTTCTCAGGTCTTCTCTGAGCCTTTCCTTGGGCACGCACAGTCCCTTCCTAATTTCCACGTATGCAGCTGTTTTTGAGTGTCCTAATGTGTGGCTCCCAAAGGGGAAAAGTGAAAAACAAAAGGGGGATAAAGGGGCGCTCGCCCTCTCGATGCCCTTGAAGTCACTCAAGCTGGAGCTGGAGGGGCGACAGCACGGGCCGCCAGCCTCTGTGTCTGCACCTGTGTGATCAGAAGCAGCCANGCAGCTGTTTTTGAGTGTCCTAATGTGTGGCTCCCAAAAGGGGAAAAGTGAAAAACAAAAGGGGGATAAAGGCGCGCTCGCCCTCTCGATGCCCTTGAAGTCACTCGAGCTGGAGCTGGAGGGGCAACGGCATGGGCCGCCAGCCTCTGTGTCTGCACCTGTGTGATCAGAAGCAGCCGTCAGTGATGAGAGCATAGGCTCCCGCTCTTTGGAGGACGGGGCCCTTTCTGCCCACCTGGCGTCTGCGGGCTGCTCCAGAAGCAGGTGCACAGCTGCCTGCCGCATGGCTGGGTAGCTGCGACTGCGCTAAGAGCTAGAAGAGACCAAACCGACTACTTCCCCTGGACAGTTGCAAGGCTGCAGCAGACTCCACGGTCCCCAGATAGTCCCATCAGACAGATTCTGCCCATGCCGTCATGGCCCAGGTGGGGAGAGATTCCTAGAGCTCCCTGCTCTGCCCTCTTCCCAGGATCCTCCTGTGCTTTTCTTATGATGTTGCTGTTGAAAATTACCCCAAGCATAGTGCGGGAGTGCTGTTGAGTTTTCCTCAGTGCAAGAGGGATATGTTGTGCTTTATGTAGAAAATGCTCTTGGCTGTGAGTTCAACATTATGAATTGATAATATGTACTAAATACGTGTCTTTAAATAGAAACACATATAGCACAAGGGTTTGTACTGCTTGGTGGATAAAAACACGATTAAGAGGCTCATAGGAACCTAACCCTGTATTTTGCTAGGAGCCATGGTTCAGTGTTGAAGGAGACTGTATAGAACGTAACACCATGAATAATGAGAATCAACTGTGTGTGACAAGTCCAGAATGGGGAAATCCACAGAGACAAAAACAGATCCATGGTTGCTAGGGGGAGGGGGTATTGGGAGGTTAGGGTTTCTTTACTGGACAGTGGAAATATTCTGGAATTCAATAGCGGTGTTGATTGCAGGGCTTTGTAAATATACTCATAACCCACTGAATTATACTCTTTAAATGGGTAGACGTTATGGTATGTAAATTATGTTTCAATAAATAAATTATATCTCAGGGTCTCTGTTTAAAAAGTATGAGATTTAAAGCAGACTCTCCTGGGTCTGAACTTCGACCTGGGGTGATGTCATTTCGGTTTGTCTCTAGCCTTTATCTCCAAAATTCAACCGTTTTCAACAGGTGTGAATACTTGCACTTTTTAATTAATTTCTTCGGCACCAAAACTGAAGACAGCGCTCAGGACCCTCCGGTTAGCTACTTGGGGGGCTTCTGTTTGGGTTCATTGATAAACTTACTAGGAACGCACAGCAGGGTTGGCAGGACCTGCCGCTTGTTGCGAGTGGAAATCACAGAGATTTTCATGTGCTGGACGCCTTGGATATCATTTGCAGTAATCATTATTTTAAACAGTGGTACAGACTGTTATTTACTGCATTAGTAAGAAAGTCCATATAGTATTGTATCACTTATTTGCTGTAGAATTTTGATCGTCTTCAAAATAACTTATTTCCTTTGTAAATACGTGTATTTTACTTAATGCCTTGAAGAACGTTTTCTGAGAAGCGGTTTCCCAGCATCGTCAGACTGCTAGGGCCCTCGGAGCACTCGGTTAGGAACCCAGTTATGGATGGTCTGGGTTGGGGAGGTCAGATGACAGGCTGGGAATGACTCAGATTTTGTCCCCCTGGGACCCAGTCAGGGACATCTTCCTTAGGGTGTTAGATGGCCTTTCTGTCCTGGCTGCGGACCATGCCTTTGGCCTTCACGTATACAGGCTTCTGTCTTCCAGGACTTACTAGATTTCTGCAGTCCTCTGTCCGAGGCTGGACTCCTGCTAAAAACTGTGGCGTCTCCCCATGTGTATATAACAGATGTCATTATGCCTTTCGCTTTAATGCTTTCCCCATTAAATAAGTTACAGAATCAAGTAGTCGCAGTGGGAGAATCCGGACTCAAATTTGGATAGCACACTCAGCCGCTCTTGAGGAACCACTTTCTCTGACCCCTGCATGCTCCTCTGGTCCTCCCTAAGGACGCAGGAACATTCTGGAAAGCTGGCCCAAACCAGAGAATGAGGACAAGACCAGCAGAGATACTCAGAGTATGTCTATTTTTAGCAGAATAAACAGGAAGTGCAAACACTAACTTTTCACCACTTACCCGTCAAATAAACCCCTCCAATACCAACATTCCTAGCACTCTTGTTATTTAAGACGTGGGCCTTTTTGCCTCCCAGGCCCCAGCCCAGAACTAGAGGTGGGATCCTAGTTGAATTTGGGTTGCTGTTTTGTCCTTCAGGTGATTAGCATCTCTGAACATCACGGGAGGCTTGTGAGGACTTAATTGTACCATGAGATTTTCAGCACAATTAAAGCGTTCTGAAATGCTTACTTTTAAAGTAAACATAAGTACTGCCCATTTCCCTGTGTCTGGTAACTCTTTTGGGCAGAATGAGGAAGACACGTATGTCTGATTTACCAGAAGCTGCATGATTGGGGACGGTGGGGAGGTATTTGCTATGATCTCACTGAAGTGAGTTGCCAGAAAAAGTAATTGCAGGATGTTCTTCAGAGAGAAACGTGTAATCATTGAGAATTTGGTTACACACACTGGCAGAATCTTCAAGTGTCGGGCGTATACGTCCTGCTCGTGACTGCATCAAGTACCCGGTTGGGGTTCACCACTCAGCAGAAGCCACTCAGTGTCTCTGACTTCTTAAGCTGCTATCATTCTCTTTCCTCAGACGCTGCCCAGGGTTGGCGGCTGTATGTGTTGAGTCAGGGGAAAGTATAGTTTTGCTGAATTAACCTTATCTACGCCCCTGTGCTTGCAGGAGCAGATGTAACACCCTCTGTTGTGGGAGCTTTTTCATGAGACACATTTGCTTCTTTAATTGCCACGGATTTCTGAGGGTTTGCGTGTTTGGAGAATTTATTTATTTTTTTAATTGAAAGAAAGGGCAAACACTCTCCCCCTGCTGCACCGTGGGAACATGCAGAAAACAAAATGCCTGGAGCCTGCTTTCGCCCCTGGAGTGGGAGTGGATGGGGGGAGAGAATGTGCTGATGTGGCTCATTAAAAAGAAAACAAAGCCAGAGCCACCCACCGTCCAGAAGAATCCAGGGGCTGTCCTGGAAAGACTAGCCATCTGTGCAGGCAGTCGGAAACCACGAGGTCGTCATCCCCTGGACATGGCGCACCTGTGCCCCGGGTCGGCCTCTCCCTCCAGCTGAGCCTGTGGGAGGGAGGGAGAATGCCCCGTCCCAGAGAACACCTTGTAAGGGAATGGCGAGATGGAATTGGATTCTACTCTTTTTTAATTTTCTAGTCCTATTTACTTTTACATATTCAAGTCTATGGTATGTTTATGATTTGGACCCATGCTTTTTAAAACTCTAATATATCATAAGCATATCCTGTCATTAAACTCTTCGTAAGCCTTTTTGTTTTTAAAAAGTCTTTTCTGCTTGTAACATATTTGTAAAAGAAAATTCAAACAATGTGGAAATAGCTCCACCACCCCAAGTTAACCACATTAGCATTTTGGTGAGCCCTTTCCAGACTGCCTCATCTAGATAAATCAGCTGGACATAGTTTTACATAAATAGGGTTATAATACACATGTACTTTTAAATTAATCTTGATTTTTAGACATTATTTTAAGCTAGCATTGTATTTTTTACCATTTGTAGATGTGTGTAGATACACACTAGCTTTTTAATAGGAGATATCAGTTATATAAATGTAATGAAATGTAACCAATCCCTTATTTTATATTTAAACTGTTCCCACTTTTTATTCTTATAAACTGTGTTGTGCATTTTTACATACGTGTCAGGTTATCTCTTTGAGGTAAAGTAGCAGAAATGTCTTGCTAGGTTAAAAAGCGTGCGTACTTTGAACTAAGATACATACTACCAGTGGTCGTCTTTTTAGCAGGGCGTTCGAATGACATTTGAATGGAATCTTTTATTTTTATTTTATTTTTTTTTAATTTTATTTTATTATATTATGTTAATCACCATACAGTACATCCCCAGATTCCGATGTAAAGTTTTGCTTCATTAGTTGCGTATAACACCCAGTGCACCATGCAATACGTGCCCTCCTTACTACCCATCACCAGTCTATCCC
>NC_048231.1:106569357-106598592 GCF_002007445.2 Ailuropoda melanoleuca | reverse complement strand
TTTTTTTTTTTTTTTAAGATTTTATTTATTTATTTGACAGAGAGAGAGATGGCCAGCGAGAGAGGGAACAGAAGCAGGGGGAGTGGGAGAGGAAGAAACAGGCTCCCAGCAGAGGAGCCTGATGTAGGCCTCTATCCCAGGACTCTGGGATCACACCCTGAGCTGAAGGCAGACGCTTAACAACTGAGCCACCCAGGCGCCCCTGAATCTACCCTCTTGAATGCTGCACTGAAGGCCAGTGAGGGTCTGGCCGGCAGTGTGGGCTGACCTCCTGTTAAGACAGCACCCAGCTTAGGACCCTACAAGTCTGGGACCTCAGCTGGGACCCCATGGCATTGTTATCCTAATCCAAACACCTGGTACCTTATGTTCTGAGTTTAGGGAGCTCCTCTCAGCCTGGCCTTGCTGGGTGGGAGCTGCAGACTGTGGTTGGTGCACAGGCCCCACTGTACCTGCTGAAGCGTCCATGGAGGCCAGAGTGTCATTTGGCTGGAGGTGACCATCTCACTGTTTCTTTTCCATCGTGTCACGGTGGCTGGTCATAGGGTGATTAACATGTTTGTATTTAAGCCCGTTCTCAAAGAGGATGAGCTCAAAGATGTCCCGTTTGAGGAGGGAAGGGCCAAGCACGGAGGCACAGCATGGGGCTTTCTTTTCACGGTTAAGCTGACAACCCTGACCCGAGTGATTGGTCCTCATTCTGCCTGTGTTAGCAGGATTTCTCTTCGAAACAGGATTTCTCTTTTTAAACAAAAAGCAGCATATCCTCAGATAGTGTAACAGGGCTGTGTTTCTGTTTCCAGGGTGGGTTGGGGTTATGTGCCTTCACCTAGTTTTAGAAGAAAGGGATTCTTCAGCCCTCTGTTTGGCCTGCCTGGTAAGCCGCATACCCTACACGCCAAGCCTCCTCTGTGTGCCTGACTCTTTGGAAGCTGTCAGAGCTGGGCACTCAGGCACTTCCCATGGGAGGCACCCACCTGACCACGCAAGGCTGCACACTGGCCATTCCTTCCTGGGTTCACTAGATCTCATGCTTTCCTCAAGCACTGTGGCAAGCACATTGGAGACTCTTCCCACCACCTGAGTGCAGGTGTCTACTGGGGGCCATGGGTGTGTGTAACAGAGCCCTAGAAATGGGCCTGGTCCCACAGGGGCATGCAGGCTGTGTTGGGTGATTCAGCAGAGCCTCTGAAAGACCTGGCAGAGGTGTTGCTGCAGGTGGTGATTTATGGGACACCTGCCGAGCTGCCTTCTCTGAACCTTACTGATAACCACACACTCCTGCGTGTCCTGGACCACACGCTCTGTGAGGCAGAAGTGTCTGGAAGTGTGTCCCACAGCCAGGCCCTGGGTTCACTTGGGACCCAGTTGTCTGGAATGGATGGAATTGAAATCTGATGTACTGTTTTATTAAACGTTGCAAAATGCCGAAAGAATGAGAAATGCCGGCCCCCTTGGGCCTTTGTAAGCAAGGGGTTAAATTTGAGCTTTCTTGTTGGTTTTTGGGGTTTGGTGGCCACAGGTGTCAGCACAAAGAATTTGTAGGGATTATCTGGCCTCTAGTACCTTCTGAAAGGTCTGTGCTACTCCCCTTTGACCTGGATGATGGTACCTAGGGAGGTCAGCCAGCCCTGACTTTGCACCACCAATCAGAGAGCATTTTGCCGAGGATTCAGCTTCTAGGATATCATTCATAACAGTTGCAGAATTACCAGCTCTTCGCTAACCCCTTAGCTAACCCAGTGTACAGAGAGGCTCACCCCAGTTTGTGTGGTTGTGCTTCTGCCCCTCCAGTAGCATCCCGTCACTAAGCACCCGCAGGTTGGACAGTTACAGGTCCACCTCACTTATGGGCTTCTGCAGCCCCACATCCTGCCCGGGAAAACAGTGACCCCCTAGGTGAGTGTGATGTGCAGCCCGAACAGAAGGTCCAGGGGGCTTTGTGAGGGGTGGTGCCAGGCCAAGCATCAACAGGCAGACTGGAAAGTGTGTGTGAAGTCACGGGAGAAGCACAAGGTTGGGGGCTCAGTCTAGAAGTGCCAAGCTCAAGTAAGCAATGGGAAGAAATGGTGGGAGGGCCCCAGGGGGCTGGCGAGCCCCAAAGAGCCTGGGGATTGTTTCCTTGCCTGCAAACAGTAGGTGCACACTAACGAGCTGGGGACTACCTTAGGAAGCCCCTGGCAGAGGACACTGTCGGCCAAGAGACTCTGCACAGGATGGGCAGACAGGTGGAGAGGACACCCAAAGTCACGTACGAGCCATGTGACCTGTCGCACGTCTCACGGATTACCTTGAGCTGAGACGTGTTCTAGCATGTTTATGCAGTGGCCAGCTAAAACGTCTTGTGTAATTGAGGAGTAGTTGATGGGTGTTCGTGTGAAATTGTGTTCTCTTAAGCATTTTGCATTCAAAGCATCTTCGCTAGAAAAAGGCACCAGGATACTGAACACAGTGGAACTCTTCCTCTGAGCCAAAGCCTAGCCCACCGAGTCTACCCCTAAGTTGTGGTCTTTGAGTAACCAAGCTGGCTACGCTACTTACAGTCCTATTACTAGTCATTTTGAACCCAATCAAATGCCGTTCCATTTGGACGAAAATCTTTTTAGGGAGGAATGAAGTTGCTGAAGAGAGGCTGTCCTTACTGTTGGCTCAGGAGGACCCCACAAGGGAGGGACCGGACCTTGGGTGCAGCCCACCCAGAAATGCATGTGGGGCAGGCTCCATCCGCCCTGTGTAGCCATGTCTTTTTCAAAGGTTTTCTCATTCCAGAGGGCAGGTGTGGGAGGCCAGGAGCCAGTGGAAATCCAGGTGGGCTTGTTGAAAGCCCCATGCTCCAGCTGAGATCTGGCCTCGGCAGGATTCACAGGGAAGAGAAGGAATCATCTCCCATGGGCAACTGGACAGGAAAGGGGATGCTGTGTTTTAGAAATGGTTTCCAAACCCTAAATGAAATTACTATGGTGCCCTCTCCATCAGGCCCTTGGACTCACAGCTCAGGAGAGGGTCGCCTGCTTGTTCGTTGCTTTCTTACTTTTCTTTCTTCATTACTTCCCCAATGCTGGCCTGTGTCCCTACTTCCAGCGCCATTATGCCAGACTTACCCCCTCTTGGGTGTGTCTGCGGCTCCGCGGGACGGGCTGTGCTGGACAGAGCACACCGATGAATGATTTACCTGCATTAGTTTGGAGTCCGGAGAGACAAAAATTTCCACTGTGAACTTTTCTCTCCCAGAAGCGTAAGCAAGACTTGGATTTCCTCCTACACAGTGGTTTGTCTTCCTGTTTTTGCCCGGTATCTCTATTTTCCACCCTGTCCTGTGGGAAAATGATTCAGCACAGAGGCCACCAGCCACGGCACATCCCCCGGCACCCCAGGTCTTCTCCCAAGCCCCGAGCCGTTTTGTGGCTTTCAGCACATGCACGCAGAGTTGGGATGAGGCGACAGTAGGATTTGGGAGTGCAGGTGCGGGATGCACCCCCTTGGCCTGCCCAGCCCCTGCTGGGAGTGTTCTGCACAGTTTGATTGTGAAGGGGGTGTTACCACAGTAGGTACTGACCGATGATAAAGGCTAATTTTTTTATCGATGAAAAACATCCATAACATGAAATTTAGCATTTTAACCACTTTTAAATGTACAGCTTAGTAGAGCCAAGTACATTTGCATTGTTGTACGGTCACCACCGGTCCCCTGAACTTTGCAGCCTCCCAGCTGAAACCGTACCCATTAAGACCTTATGTGTTGGGTGAGTTCAAGTCACGTCTGCTTGGATACATTCCTTTAACACATCCATGTGTGTCTGATGTCCATCTATTGTCTTGTTAGAAATTTCAAATCAAAGGGTGAGAAAGTATACTTTTTCCGAAAGTAACTTGTCACTTGCTGATGGAGTCACCATGTCCCTGCAGAGGCCCAGGCCTTCCTGAGGGACAGTGTCTGTGGCCCTCCTCCGTCTGGTCACTCACACCTGGTCTCACACACAGACTGTGCCAGGACCTAAGGCTGGTGGTAATGGCCGTGTCTCTTGGATTGCGTGTTGTGAGTCTCAGGTCACCCCAGGAAGAGGCACCCTCCCTAACCCTCCGGACATTTCAGGGCATCAGCGGTGACTCAGAAGACTTGGTCACCCTACCCTTGTGTGTCACCGGCTCGGGACCCTCTGCGATGGGAGGAGTCCGGGTTAGGAAGTATGTTGTCTTGCGATGGCAGCCTCTGTGCTGCCTTTATGTGTTGGGGCAGGAGACCCCTGACAGCTCCAGGGCTTCTCTGCCAGTCCGCCAACAAAGCGCTGCAGATGCGCTTCCCTCCAGACGCAGGTGAGGGGGCATTGTGGCAGCCCAGCTCCACAGCTCCCTCCCTGTGGCTAGTAAGCCCGGAGNAGCTCGGGACCCTCTGCGATGGGAGGAGTCCAGGTTAGGAAGTATGTTGTCTTGCGATGGCAGCCTCTGTGCTGCCTTTATGTGTGAGGGCGGGAGACCCCTGGCAGCTCCAGGGCTTCTCTGCCAGTCCGCCAACAAAGCGCTGCAGATGCGCTTCCCTCCAGACATGTCTCCTTCCACCTCCCAGACGCAGGTGAGGGGGCATTGTGGCAGCCCAGCTCCACAGCTCCCTCCCTGTGGCTAGTAAGCCCGGAGGCTGTGCTGACAGATCCAAGTGCAGGAAAATGGCGAGGTTTGGGGCTGGTGACCATCCTTGCCTCCATCCTGTCTCCCCTGGCATTGCTGGACCGTGTGTGTCAGAGAAGCTGGGGTCTGCTCTCCCCTTGGCCTTGGCCCACGCTGGCTTCGGTTGGGGTGGACGTTTGGTTGAGGCCTCTCCGTGAGCCCCTGCCCATCCCTGTGTGACCTCAGTGGAGAGGTCGGCTTCAGAGACCACCAAGAAAGCGTGTGTCGATGCTGCTTGCCTGCGGGAGCACTTGCCCTGGGACAGGGCGCTCTGCTGGGGTCTGTCCGTCTGTCCTTAGGGCGCCCTCTCACCTTTTCCCTGAGCACCTCCCAGGACCCTCCGTGATTGCACAGAGGGGCTTTGTCCTGAAGCACACACGTGCAATGTTCAGAGTCACCAGCAGGGTGGGGTCAGAGGCCTTTGACCAACTTTAGGATTGGGGTTTGGGGGACTGGTTTGTCAGCATGAGGAAGTGAACCCCCACCAGGGGCAAGGTTTCCTAATCTAAACTATGTCTCTAGTGAGTTACTCTCCCAGATGCCCCCCCCACCGTCGCCAAGTGCGCGGACACCCTGACTTGGCGAGCATGCACCCCCCACCGTCGCCAAGTGCGCAGACTCACTGACTTGGCGAGCGTGCCCCCCCCCACCGTCACCAAGTGCGCGGACACACTGACTTGGCGAGCACTCACAGGAAGTTGACATTGCGTAGGCCCAGGGGTTATGTGGTCCAACCCCTGACTTACAGGTGAGGAAACAGACCCTCATGTGATGCCGCAGGTTTAAGGAGCTGTCTGCAGGGAGAGTTACTGGGGGGAGGGGGGATTCCTGCTGATTGCCAGGTGCTTCTGAAGTTGAAATCCGCCCCCTTTATGCTTTGTTGCTTTTACATCTCCATCCATCTGTTGCTGCAGACCCAGTTAGCACTCAGATGTCCCTGTGCTGTGAGGCCTGCGTGGTGACTGCTAGGCGTTCCTAGGACATTGGGTGAGGGCCTGCAGAAATGCTGTGTGTTTCATGGGAATCGGGCAGCTTCTGGGTCTGTGTTACAGGAGGCACGCACAGGCCCTATTTCCTGCGTGCGGACAGTGGTTTTGTTGGGTGGGCTGCAGGGGCCGGTGAGGGTCCCAGGCCTGTGCAGCCGTCACAGACAAGTTGGCGCGTCATGGCCCACAGACCCCACAGCGCCCCTTCCCCCTACGCCACAGAGGTGGGGGTGCACTGTCCCTTTCACAAAGGACAAACCTGAGCCCCTGGGAGCCGCCAGGGTCAGGGTCCAGTCTGAGGCCAGGTCTGCCTCCAACGTCTTTGGTCTGGTGTTTCCTCCCACGGCTGGAGTTGTGGATGAGGGAGAGCCCTCGGTGTGGAGACCAAACAGCACACAGGTTAGCATTTCCTTTCGCCTGAGGCAGAAACGTCAGGCGGTGGCCTAGGACAGCAAATCCCCATGGACAGAGACATCTGGATGGTAGGCGGATGCGTGTTGTGGTTCTCAGCCCGCAGCACTCTGCCCACCATGGATGACCCCACTGGACAGGACTTTCCTGCCCTAGATGGTTGTTGCTGTGCTGGGCGGCAGCTTAGAAATGCTGAGAGGATGACATGTTGGTTCTTAAAAGCCAGGGTCTTCAAGACATATTAAGTGGAAAACACTGGATACAGAACAGTGTGTGCGCTCCATTGCCCTCTGTAGTGGAATGAGAGGATGAGAATCTGTGTTCCCATTTGCTGGTATTTGCATAAATAGGCTCTAGGTACATAAACTAAACGAAATCACAAAAATCACAACCTTGAGTGGAGGTGGAGAGTGGCTTTGGGTTTGGGGTTTCTTTCTGGGTGAAGAAATGTTCTGGAATTCGGCGGTAGTGGTGCTGGAACGCACCAGAAACTGTTGGTTTGCACACATTCAGCTGCTCACTGGGCTAGATAAATCACATACCGAGTGATGTCTCCGTCCAGCTGTTTAAAACGTCTTCTTGAAGCAGCATTGCGTTTGGCTTGGAGCCTCCGTCCAGTCATTTAACACGAGTTGAATTCTTGGCACTTTGCCCCCTCCCTCCAGAAGGAGACAGAGGTGAGAAGGGAACCCTGGAATGGAGGGGACCCCTGGGAAGCTGTGTCTCTTCAGGAGAGAGGGCAGGGGCACCTAACCCTACCCCTGAGCACGGTGTAGGAAAGGGTGCCCTGGGGGGGTGGGGCTCTCGCTGGTATTCATGCGCAGGGATGGAAGACAACAGGAATTGGGGTCTTCTGGGTGGGCTCAGAGGAAAGGAGGCATTAGCCCAGTGACCCTCTACGTAGGAAGGGCTGCTCCTGCAGGGCTGGGGCCCTTGGTGGAGTCAGGAAGGGGCTTCAGCCACAGGCCTCTCTGGGGCTCCTGCCATCCTCTTTGAAAGGAAGGAGGGTGGTTGGTCCGGCGCGCCAGCCAAGCCCAGACTGTTGAACACCAGCCATGAGAAGCACAGAAGGAGGTCTGCTCTAAGTATGGGCTTCCCTGCCAGCAGCTATTCTCGGCTGTTTCGATTACAGTCGTCCTCTCTGGTAACTGCCATAATGTCCGGTAAGTACAGGCTGAAGCACAGCCAGGGCCAGGAGGGCAGACACGTGGATGGTCCAGCTCCTCCTTGGAGGTGCCAGTGACCCTGCGAGGCTTTAAGTAACACCTCAGAGAAGGCAGAGCCGGTGAGCACCTCCTCTGATCTCTGACTTGGTGCAGCCTTAGCTGAACGCCTGAAACCGCTCCGTGTTCAGGAGCCCCCCGTGAACTGGGGATACATAGCTGCAGCGATTGCACTCAGCCCTGACTCCTGGGGCAGCCCCACCAGGCCTGGACGCATGTCAGACAAGCTGGCTCTCTGCCCTGGCAATCCCAGCACAGAGCAACCGGCACGGACGCCAGCCTTCTCCTGAGACAGGCTCCCGAGAGGCCGTGGGAAGTTGGTCCTGCCATTTCATTGGAAATTGGGGTTTCTCATTTCCTCTCTGTTTTCCCAGCTCCTTTCTCCTACACCACAAACAAGATTTGGAAAACAGAGGGTGCTCCTTCTTGGAGGGGGGGGGGCAGGACCTGAGCCACTTCAGCCCCCAGCACAGTTGGGTGGGCCTGCTGAGGCGAGACCATGCTCTTGGTTATAGCTCACCGTGGGGCATGCCGTGCGCGGACCGCAGACTAAGGCAGAGCCAGTGGCTCCTTACCTGCCCTGCTTGGAACAAAGCTTGAGAGGGTGTCAGAGCAGGTGCGTAGACCATCAGTTCTGGGTGTCAGAAGGTGTCCCAGCCAGGCTGGGGGACACCAGCTCCATGTGCCGGTCATAGCTGGGCCCCTGGAGGCCGTGGGAGCACGCACACCCACTTCTCCGTGGTTCCTGAGTCTGGATCAGGGACATAGGATGAAACAGCTGTGCAGACGTGGGAGGGGCAGGAACCCTTTAAGTGGGGAGGGCCTGACTGGCTCCGAGAAACCCACTTCTGCTTCTGAGTACTTTTTGTGAAGTCTGTCGTCTGAGATCAGCTCCCAGAACTTGAGTTTTTCTGAGTCTCGGTCCGTGGGAGCCACCCCTGTCCTCCCTCTCCTGGGTCGAGCCATGGAGGGGACCACGAGGAGGGTGAGCCCCAGCTTCTCAGCTCAGCAGCCACGCAGCCCTGAGCAGCTCCGTTCATCTCTCCTGTACATCAGGGTCTTCACCCATCAGACCTCTCAGAACGGCACCTGGCACATCGGGGCACGTCATGTCAGCGGCTGCCACACTCCTTCCCCTTCCTGTGGTCCCCTCGAGTAGTTGGGATGGGGCTGTGGGTGCAGGAGGTGGGGTGCACGCACCCCAGGACCCCCCTGAGGGCAAACCACACCCCTGCCACAGCTGGTCGGGCCCCCTATGTGCACAGTCCTCACACACCCCATCCTATGTCCTATCTATGGGACAAAGTTCCTTCCACTCTGGAGCAAAACTCAAGAACAGTGAAGCCCACTTCCACACTGAGCTCTCACTGGAGGCACCTGGTGTGTAGACTTGGGGGCTGTCATCCTGTGTCCACAGAAGAAGCCCTAAGAACAACTCTTAATTCGATTCCTCCTCCATTTTTTACGTTGGTGTGGAAGACCAGAAAAGAAGAGAAGACATTGACCATGAAGCCAATTTTAAGGATGGGGTGAAATTTTATGTTACTTTTTTTAATTTTTTTTTTATTTTTATTTTTTAAAGATTTTATTTATTTATTCGACAGAGATAGAGACAGCCAGCGAGAGAGGGAACACAAGCAGGGGGAGTGGGNGCCCATCACCCATTTAACCCATCCCCCTGCCCACCTCCTTCCAGCAACCCTCGGTGTGTTCTTTATAGTTAAGAGTCTGTTTTATGGTTTGGCTCTCTCTTTTTTCCCCCTATGTTCATCTGTTACTTTTTTTTAAAGATTTATTTATTTATTTATTTATTTATTTATTTATTTATTTATTTATTTTTATTTATTTATTTATTTATTTATTTATTTGAGAGAGAGAGTGCGCATGAGTTGGGGGAGGGCAGAGAGAGAGGGAGAGAGACAATCCCAAGCAGACTCTGTGCTGAGCAAGGAGCCCAACATGGGGCTCGATCCCATGACCCTGAGATCACGACCTGAGCTGAAACCAAGGTCAGATACTTAAGCGGCTGAGCCTCCTAGGTGTCCCACTTTATGTTACTTTTAAAACAGTGAAGGAACAGCAGCTGCAGTGAAATACTTGTTAGCTCTCTGTTACAGATGAGACTGAGCCGTTGCCCGGGGTTGGAGGGTGTGTGTACGTGCGTGTGCGTGCATGCATGTTATGTGTGTATGCGTCCACGTGTGTGTGCGTGCATGTGCGTGCATGTGTGTGTCTCCATGCATGTGTGCGTGCATGCACATGTATGTGCATGTGTGTATGCATCTGTGTGCGTGTATGCATNAAGCAGACTCTGTGCTGAGCAAGGAGCCCAACATGGGGCTCGATCCCATGACCCTGAGATCACGACCTGAGCTGAAACCAAGGTCAGATACTTAAGCGGCTGAGCCTCCTAGGTGTCCCACTTTATGTTACTTTTAAAACAGTGAAGGAACAGCAGCTGCAGTGAAATACTTGTTAGCTCTCTGTTACAGATGAGACTGAGCCGTTGCCCGGGGTTGGAGGGTGTGTGTACGTGCGTGTGCGTGCATGCATGTTATGTGTGTATGCGTCCACGTGTGTGTGCGTGCATGTGCGTGCATGTGTGTGTCTCCATGCATGTGTGCGTGCATGCACATGTATGTGCATGTGTGTATGCATCTGTGTGCGTGTATGCATGTGTACGTGTGTGCATCTGTGCTCGTGTGTGCGTACGTGTGTGTGCGTGTGTGCATNTGCATCTGTGCTCGTGTGTGTGTGTGCGTACGTGTGTGTGCATGTGTGCATCTGTGCTCGTGTGTGCGTGTGTGTTCGTGTGTGTGCACATGCATGTATGCATCTGTGCATGCGNCATCTGTGCTCGTGTGTGCGTACGTGTGTGTGCGTGTATGCATCTGTGTGCGTGTATGCATGTGTACGTGTGTGTGCATCTGTGCTCGTGTGTGTGTGTGCGTACGTGTGTGTGCATGTGTGCATCTGTGCTCGTGTGTGCGTGTGTGTTCGTGTGTGTGCACATGCATGTATGCATCTGTGCATGCGTGTGTACATGTGTGTGCATCTGTGCTCGTGTGTGCATGTGCGTACGTGTGTGTACATGTGTGCGTGTGTGCATCTGTGCTCATGCATGTGCATGTGTGTACGTGTGTGTGTGCACATGTATGTATGCATCTGTGTGCGTGTGTGTGTACATGTGTGCGTGTGTGCATCTGTGCTCGTGCATGTGCGTACGTGTGTGTGCACATGTATGTCCATGTGTGTACGCGTCTCTGTGTGCATGCACGTGTGTGCATGCACATGCATGTGTGTATGTGTGTGTCCTGTTGGGACCCAGGGTCTTTGGTATGTGTCTGGAGTGATTTTGCTTCAGGATGACCTGACAGGTAACTGGCTCCCAAGTTTAGCAAGATAGGAAAGACAAAGTTCGTTTACTTTCATCAATACTCGCTTTTAAATCACTTCTTCCTAACGTGTTAGAAGTTAAAACACTTTCTGAGGATATAATCCATTCGAAATGGATCTGTAAGTAGAAACTCTGTGGCTTTGCCACCTGTGGGCTCAAGGCAATTAATTACACCAGCAAAGCAAACCAGCACTCACTAGACTTTTACTAGTCCAGTAAGTTCCTGGAAGCCGTCCAGGCTGCCTGGGACCCTCCAGTTCATCACAGACCATGTGATTGTCTAGTAAAAGATCAGAAAGAATCGTTTCCTTGAGTCCAGAGCAGAACCTGGGAGGGTAAGAAGATGGCCTGATTTAGACTCACACTCAGCCTCGTGTCAGATTCTGAGTGTCCGTGGTGTGCCCGAGGCACCGGAGGCCGGCAGCCCCAAAACCCAGCACAGACAGCGACAGCAAGTCCCTGGGAGCAAGCCCGGCCATGTCGTCCAGTTTACCTTCTCGGCGTAGCCTCTGTCTTCGCTGTACTGGCAGACGGCTCATCTGCTGAGATCTTGGCTGTGCCTTTGCTCACGCAGAGAACCTGACAATGGTTCCGACCCAGGGGCGTTAGGTCCCCAGCCACCAGCTACCGGGAGGGAGGGTCTCGCCAGCTGAGCGGATGCTTCTCCCCGTGGGCGTGAGGAGGGCGCCAGCTGTCATAGCTGCCCAAGGCGGCAGGCGGCACGCATCACTCGAGTGGAGGCTGCAGAGTCAATGGCACAGCCGGTCTCCTGTTTTCTGACCCTCATCCTGGATGTGGGTCAACTCCTATGGCGGCACCGCGATTTCTGCCTCGTACAGAATGGAGACCATCTTGCTTCTCACTTGCTTATCTGATCAATGTGCTGCTAGAGGTAATGAGCTATTGTTGGCAAATTACTGAGAAGCAAGGTTCAGTGTCTGTGACGCATCACCGGAGTTACGCTAACGAGGGGTCCGTCTTGCCGCGCGCCTGTCCTCCCGGGGACTGAAACTGACAGACGTTTGCGATCACCCTGCAAATACTGCTGTCTCCTCCACAAACCCCGTTGTCCTCACTGTGGCCCCTGAGACCTGTACAGAAGCTGGGATGGAACAGTCTGGAATGACTGAGAGCTCCAGGTTTGTTCGGACAAAGGAGGAGGAAGAGCCTTCAACACAGGGGTTGGCCTCTGTGTTTGGAGACGCACTAGAGACCCGCGCAGTTGTGATTTATGGCACCTCACCAGGGGTCTGCCGTCAGCCAGGGCTTCCCGTGCTTCCGTCTTGGGGTGCCTGCCCCCTCCCTGCTCCCACAAGACCCTCATCCCGGGACGGGAAGCATGTGTGGAAATGGAGACACGAATGCACCCGGATAGCCTGCCGTGTGTGCTGGGTAGTGTGGTTTAATTCAGCAGCAGTGTTTGTTGTCCACTTGGGAAGGACAAAAGATGAAAAGTCGGGGAACGTGAGGGTCACTGGCAAATCTCCAACCGCTAAGAGGCATTCTGCTGAGGCTGCAGTTCTGTCAGGCCCATGGGACCTGTTGTTCCCCCAGACCTGGAAGGGACCATGTTATCTTTCAGTACAGTGTTTTGAATAAAGACTTTATTGAGATATACTTTATGTATCACATAATTCGCCCATTTCAAATGTGCAATTCAGTGGTTTTTAGGATGTTCACAGAATTGTACAACCACGAACAAAGTCAGCTTTAGAATTTTTCATCACCCCAAAAAGAAACTTGGTGCCCATTCTGTCATCCCTCCCCTGCAACCACTTGTCTGCTCTCTGTCTGTGGGTTTGCCTGTTCTGGACATTACACATAGCTGGAGTCGTGCGATATGTGGCCTTTTGTGACGGCGTCTTTCACTCTGCACCGTGTTCCTCAAGGGTAGCCGCGTGGCCGTGCTGCGTTCCTTTCTGTGGCGGATACTGTTCCGTGCGTGGAGGGGCCACGGTCTGTTTACCCATTCCTTAGCTGGTGGACGCTTGGGTGGTTCCACCTTTCGGCTGCCGTGAACATGTGTGAACATGTTTCTGTGTGGACATGTGGGTTCCATTCATTTTGGTGGTTGCTCAAAAGGGTACATGTGGAGTTGCCAAGTGGCCCAGAGGTCCCACTTGAGGGTTACTTTAACTCTTCCCTTTCCCAGCTGAGTGCTGCTTCTGTCCTCTTCTTTGCTGACTGCCCTGCTAGAAACTCCAGTACCACGTCCTTGTCCTGTTCGGGCCTGGAGGGGGACTCGCTGTGGGTTCCTCGGGTCGAAGACCTAGTGTTTCTTTCTTATTCGGGGGTTAAATGCCCCTGGGGGCCAGTTCTTAATTTCACCTTGTTTGAGAAATAAAAAGGACCAAGGAAGACAGAGCTATAAGCACTAACATTTACCCAAAAAAGTCCTTAAAAGCAGGAGTTCAAGCTCTTTCTGCAGTGCTGACATCCCTGGAGTTAGAGTTTTAGTCTGTGTCTGACTGAACGTGCGCTCAGCCAGACAAGGACGTATGAGTTGACTTCCTGATTCGGAGAACTTTAACTTTATACCTCAGCTTTATTTAGAGGATTCTTTTTTACTTAAAAGTTGTGTAAGAAGTCATCGAGGCTGGTTCTGATATAGAAAGCTCATGGTGACTGGTTTACTAAATTCAGCTTTAGTGGCCTGGGGACCGGCCAGGAGCTAAAGCCAAAAGAATGTCTGCAGAGGAATGCAGGTTCCTGCGTGTTATTCATAGCACAGGGATGGAGACACAGGATCTCGGGGTGTGTGAGTGAGTGGGGCTTCTCTGGGGCACTGCTCCGTGCAGACACCCAGCCTGCAGCCTGTGCCTCCAGGGCCGGTGAGAATTGTCTGAAGGATGCTGGCCCTTGTTTGTCTTTAGTTTTTGCAGGAACCTTTGGGAAGACAGCGGCTTTGCCCCATGCTCATTCATGGCTACTCTCACGGAAACTCCTCGGCTCTGCCCCCCCGCAGCTCTCATTTCCTCCTTGACTTCCCTGCAGACGCCTCCTTCCACTGGTGAACTTGCAGGAGGGTGTGGGGGTGCAGGCCCATCTCCAGGGAGGACTCCCACGCCTGCTCTGCACAGACCCCACCCTGCTGGCCCACAGGCTGCGGAGGGGTTTCTGTTGGCTGCCAGGTGCCTTCAACTTTTTGGCACAGGGCGCCTCCAGCTTCTGCAGAGTAGACTAAAGTTGCTTATCACCTCCCAGGTGATTTCTAGGTGATGGAGAAAAGGGTTGGGTTAGTGCCTATCTTTCCCTGGGAAAGCTGTCTTTATGTAGTCTGTGTTTGTTCTCAGAACACGTTGGCCAAAAACATTACCTTAAAGTGTGAATTAATTTTTAGTGCATCTTTTCAGATGTTATTAGAAATAAGTTTAAAGTTGAGGCATCAAAATGTGTCAAGACTGATTCCTGAGCTGTTAGCAGACAAATCAATGTGTTTATTATCAGTGGCAGCTGGTAGTTTCTAAGTGCAGTTCCAGAGCTGAGCGGGACGCACTACCCCTTCCTCGGGCGTCACCCCTGACTCAAGTGCAAGTGGCAGTGGAAAGCAGGCCTGCCGTTTCTCTGAGCCCCTTAGCAGAGGCTTCCGTGGTGGCCCAGGCGTTTTGGGAGAGGGACACAGCAGTGCAGGGTCAAAGGCAGCATCACACAGTGGATGCAGAAGGACCTTGAATGCTTTGGTGACAAGCCCAGCAGCAGGCAGGACTCCCTGCCTGTTTCCCTCCTAGCACAGGTGAGGATGGGGGCGGCAGATACAGGTGTGTGAGAGCCCTGGGCTCCACACAGGCTTCCCACCTGCAACATGCACATGGCCTTGTTAAGAGTGCAAGTCCTGTCAGGCTAGGCCAGCTCTGGTTTCACATGTCCAGCGCACTGGACAGCTTCACAGACCAGCCTGCAAAGCAAGACTGTGATGGCTCAGCCAGGGCCTGCTTCCCGCATTTGTTCCACACGGCGGGGGGGAAGGGGGGGGGCAAGACCAGACTGTCGGGAGGACCAAGAGCAGAAGGCAGCTCCCAGTAAAGGCCACACCAGAATGAGGAGAACGGCCCAGCCTTCTGTCCCATCCTGCCATGGGCCTGGGCCCTAGTCAGACCCCTGGTGAGGACACAGAGGTGGAAGAAGGGGAACCTCTCCAGGAGGCTCAGTGGGAGCTCCAGGTCCCCCGTCAGAGCCCAGGATGGCTGGGGGTGCACCCTCGTAGAGGGCCCAGGCTCAGGGGTGTCCTGAAGGCTGCTTCCTCCCCGGGCCCCGTGTGTTCCGCTGTGTGCACTGGGGTTCCCAGAGACCCAGCCAGGGCAGAGGACAGCCACACACCTGCCAGAGCCAGCTCTTCCTCTGCAGACAGCGTCCAGGTTTGCCCGTCTCTGGCCGTGCTCGCAAGTCTGCTTGTCCCAGGTCTGCCTTGCGGCGGCCCCTCTATAATGGGGACATCCTGCCTGGGATGAGGGCTGTGAAACAGAACTGGCTGCCAGCCAGCCCCAGGCGGCCTGCTTGCCCGGCCCCCACCCCACGACCTGGTATTTCTAGTGCCCACAGGAGCCTGGCCAGTCTTCTGGCCCATGCCGTTTGTGGCCTGCAGTCCCTTCCAAGCTGAAGAAGGGCCCCCAAGCACCAGTGTCCTGAGACGCTGCAGGAGTGCAGCGAGGAGAAGGGCTCTCCAGATGCGGTTCAGGTCAGACACTGTGGAATTTGGGGAAAGGGGGTGTGCCTGCCTGCACGTTCGGAGCAGAGAGAAGAGGTAGTGGAGACCTTCCGGTGACTTACGGGCTCGCTGGTGCTCATGGCAGCATTTCACCCACTTTCCTGGAGCCCCGGCCTGCCATCCTTCTCGGGCATGTGCAGGACACAGCCGGTGTGAGGCATTGAGACCACGGTACCCCAGAACTAAGGCCCACATAGGGTCCCAGCAGGGCCGCCCGGTCAGGACCCGGAAGGCCCCGCCTGCACTGCACCCTCGCAGCGGCCCGACCTCACGCAGACACTGTAGGCCCACGCTGTCCTCTCGTGTGACACAGCGGCTGCTCCTCCGCTTTCAGGCAGGCCTCTGGGCGGCGGCATCTGCGCTGGAAACATGTGCGTCAGGCGTTGCCCCCTGGGCACTGCTGACACAGTAGGAGGCACAACTCTGCACCGTGGGCACCCCGGCCCCCACCCATGGGATGCCAGCAGCACCCTTGCTATGACAGCCACAGAGGTCTCCATCGCCACCACGTGTCCCCTGGGGTCGGGAACCTCTAGGGTGAGTTGTGGCTGTTCTCCGCATGTTGTTTCCTGTGCTGTGATGAGGAAGGGGCTGGGCTTGCAGGCCGAGGGTCTTGCTTCCCCAGGAAAGGCCGGCCCCCTGGTCTCAGGCATGTGCAACATATGATGAGGGCACAGGCCAGAGCTAGACCAGTCTTGCTTCTTACAGGGTTCAGGAGTCCCCATCATGCTGAGCACGCCGTCACTGTGGTGTGATGGGGACACACTGGTGTAAAAATGAGGTGGTCCTTCGCAGGCCCCAGCCACTGGGGTGGTTCCTAGCTCTGTTGCACGTTCACTTAACAGGGAAGCTTGAGGAGAATAGGACACTAAGTCCTGGGCCCACCCAGAGCCTGGCTAGATCAGTGTCCATAGGGCCCGGCGTCCGTGTTTCCAAAGAGCGCCCAGCCATGCCAGGGTGGCCAGGGAGCACACTGTGGTGCAGGGGTCCCTCCCACTCTCTGGACTCCTGGGGAGGCCACGTGGGGTGAGAGCCCCACTGCCCCAGGTAGAGAGCAGAGCGCTGCATGTCAGCTTGCTGCCTGTGCCTCCCTGTTGTTCCGCCCCGCACTCTGCCAGGAACTCCCTGCACAGGAGTGGGAGGCCAGCAGATCAGCCAGGACTGTACCTCCCAGAGCAGAGCAGGCTCGGAGGCCTGACTGTGGGGCCACGAGGCTGGGCCTTTGTGTCCTTTATGCGCGGTCACTGGGCTCTCGCTTCTCTCGAGCATGACTTTTATCCCTGCCAGAGTCACAGTGGGCACTGTGGCCCGACATCTGCCTGCATCCATGGGGAGAGGCCCAGCCAGACCAGCCCTTGTTTGTCTCTCCCAGAGTCGTTAGCCGGGGGCCAGGAACCCTGCCTCCATGTCCAGCTGTGGGAGCATCTATGTTAGAGCTGTGTTCCTAACTAAAACATAACCATCTGCAGGATCATTTGGGAATTTGTGCTGTCCCAACCATTTGCTCAACAGGACAGTATCTGGGCTTGGCAGGTGCCTTACCACGGACGCCTCATGGTAACAAGACCATCAGGGTTCAAGGGCAGCCCTTAAACACGCAAGGGAATCACGCAGGTGTTTGTCCCTGAGCTCTCTTATCCAGTGAGAAGGCGCTGCCTTGGGGGGGAAGCAGTGTGCAGAGACAGCCCTACGGGGCTGGGGCAGCGGCGAACCCCAAGCCATTGGGGTGCCCTGAGCTCATCCCTGGCCACACCACAGCTCCACTCCCAGCTGCTGGCTGGCTTTTCCCCCTTTGACCCAAGTCCTGCCGGGAACCATGGCTGGCACAGCAGCTGAGCATTTGCGGAGGCCCAGAGGCGGGAGGAGGAGACTCCAGAGCCAGACAGGGGAGGGGAAGTGTGGCATCTCTGGGGACTCGGCTCCTGCCCGTCCTCTGCAGGGGTGTTGGGGGGTACGACCTGCCCACCGCAGGTCACAGCCCTGGCAAGAACAGGAATTTTCCCCGCGCCGGGCCAAGTGGGTGGGGGCGTGTTGGTGCAGTTTGAGGCTTGTGCATGGATGATATCATCCTGCCCCAGCCTCGCTGTGTGTCTACGGCTGCTTCCCTGAGACACACCTGAGTGATTTCAGCTCCCAGGGATTACCAAGTAAAAACGTTCCCCTCTAGTTAAAAAAAAACATGCCTATAGTCATCTTTCCAGGCCCTCCCTTCTAGAGGCTTGTGGGCTGGATGCCTCGAGGCTTGGAGATACGTTCGCCCACATGGGCTTGAGGCAGGAATGGCCAGTTCCAGCTGGGGCTTTGTAATCAGCTCCCCTTTGTGGCTTCTGCAAAAATGTAGGAAATTGGGTGGTTGACTCTTTCCCTTGACTCTGCACGTTCTTAATGAATGGTCCGCCCAGATTGGATTCTTCCTTCTTGCTTCTCGCTCATCCACTGCTTCCCAGCAGGAGGGGCAAGTGGTGTAAGCCCTTAAGGCTGTTGGGAAATTAGGAAGGGATGGGGCCGAAGACAAGGAGAGAAGAGGCTGCCTGGTTCTCAGGGTTGACAGCATGGCTCAGGGAAAGACCCTGAAGGAAATCATGTTGGATGCCCGAGAGGCTCTGGAAACAGCGCCCCTCACCCCTTTTGTCTTAGATCCACGTCCCTTTTGAGCAGCACAGAAAAGCTAGCCCCCTGCTTCTTCCCACAGACCCCTCTCCAAGACTGACTTTTGTTTTCTGCCACGTGCACCCTGGAGATAAAGACCCTTTGGTTTTCCAGAAGGGCATGACCAGAGGGTCGTGCCCGGCTTCTGCCGACTGAGAGCCCCACCCTCCCAGAGCAGAGATGACCCAGGAGCCTGTGTGTGCCTGTTGTGGGAGGGGCGGCCCAAGGGCCAGCCTGTAGGGCAAGTGAGGAATCAGCATGTGGGCTTACCAGTTTCACAAGAACAAAAGGCTCTCGAGAAGTCCTCCTGCCAGCGTGCAGCCCAAGGGACCGGTGGGACCCTGAGAGACCACAGAGCTCACGGAGGTGGCTTCACCACCCCGATCCCTGGGCAGGCCCAGGTGCTCCGCTGGGTGGGGGGGGGGGGTTTACTGAGATGATTGCAGTTGTCAGAAATAACGCAGAGATCCCTGGGTACTTGGCCCAGTTCCATGTGACAAGTTGATGCTGCCTGTTCACCTCGTTCAGATCTCCGCACCTCACTCACGCTCGGCTGTGTGGGGGCCGATCTCAGCACTACCTGGTGATCAAACAGAAAAGTCACTGTTTACGTCTGAGGCAAAACACACTGTTTCACTGGACTGGGATGTAGCCTGTGCTTATTTCCGGCACTTTTGGGGCCCAGTGAAGGGCTGCTCACTCAGATAACGGTTCGCCCATGGCCGGTGTGTGACACCTGTCGACACTCACTCCCGCCCGTGGAGCTGCTCTGGGGCCTGGCTCCCCCCCGTGTGTGGGATCTGCCTTCCAAGGGGCAGTGTCAGCAGGAGAAGCCTGTGAGGCTGGCCTGTGCTTTTATGAATTCCCGTATCTCCTGCCAGTCTCCACTCCCGCGTCCTCCCACCCCAGGTCACTGTAACATGCCCTCTTCTCCGGGCCAGGGCCTGCATGCCACTGGGAGCCCAGAGCAGCTGCTGTTTCTATGGTTTGGGGCTTTGGGGCATTTTTGTTCTCGGTTTTGATGGGAGTAGGAAATACACTTAATAAGTAGGATGACTGGTTCTGAAAAATTCTCACATTTTCTATGTTCAGACTTAATGTATCGGTGTGTCCATGAGTGTCTTCTCAGTGTGTTGAATTTTTCCAGGTGGAGACATTAGGAAAAATGTGATGCATTTATGCACACACTTTATTTTTTTATTGATTAAATCACCAGCCATTGGTAATTATACTCCATCTCCAGGCCTGTTGCCTTCGCTGGGCAGGGGTTGGGAGGAGTCCCAACCTTCTAATCACATGGTTGGCTTCACTGGCAACCAGCCCCCACTCTTAGGGATACCTAAAGACTTTTTTTTTTTTGCATTTTTAAATTTAAGTTCAATTAATTAACATATAATGTATTATTAGTTTCAGAGGTAGGGGTCTGTGATCCATCAGTCTTACATAACACCCAGTGCTCATTCCGTCACATGCCCTCCTTAATGCCCATCACCCAGTTACCCCATCTCCCCACCCCCTCCCCTCCAGCAACCCTCAGTTTGTTTCCTATGATTAAGAGTCTCTTATGGTTTGTCTCCCTCTGATTTCATCTTATTTTTCCTTCCCTTCCCCTATGATCCTCTGTTTTGTTTCTTAAATGCGACAAATGAGTGAGATCATATGATAATTGTCTCTCTCTGACTTATTTCACTTAGCACAGTACCCTGTCGTTCCGTCCACATCGTTGCAGATGGAAGATCTCATTTTTTTTGATGACTGCTGCACACACTTTAAGCCTGGGCAGGTACCTGCTCTGATATCCTGCTTCTCCGATCCCTTCAGCCATCATTCCCTCCTGTTTCCCATACTTTTCTCTGTTATAGATTCTTTCCAGGTAAAACATGAGTTCCGGCAGTTATAAGAAGTGTCCCTTAGGCCCCCACATCCCTTCTGACCTTCCCCGACCTCCTGTCTTTGTCAGGACGTGTGGCTCCTGTCATCTCCTCCACGTTCTAGGCCCTTCCTCCTCACAGACCCTCAGCCTAAACAACAAACCAGTCCTTCCAGAGCATCTCCTCCAGGAAGCCTGTTGGGATTTACTGTCCTCTCACCAGAACACATCACAGCGGGTTGCTGGTGGGCAGTGGGGTCACTGGAGTCCGATACACGGCCTGCGGAGCCTTCACAGAAACAGGCTTGGGAGCGGCTCACAGCTCAGCATTCCGACTAATAGGTACACATGGGTTCTCATTGCAGAGTGGTTTTAGGGGTCAAATGGACAAACAGGCACATCCTTTCTGAATGCCCTTGAAACCATTACAGAGTTAAGAGGGGTCTGTCCTGGGCAGACAGCAGATTAAAGGAGCAAGCTGTGAGCTGCCAGCATGCTGTGGATGGCGCTGCACCCCAGACCCACACGATGAAGCCCTAGCCCAGTGTCAGGGTCTTTAGGAGGTAATTGAGGTGAAATGGGGTCAGGGGCGCTCCCAGTCCTCACAGGGGGACGAGGAGTGCCATCCCCCTGACCAGAGCCCCTCTCGGCAGGGCGTGTCTGTGAGGGCGTCTCCAGAACAGGCCAGCATGTGGATCATGGACCCAGTGGAGAGATGTCCTCCCCTGTGGGTGGACATCCGATTTTTCTGTCTCTCCTTGAGCTGGACCAACCATCTTCTCCTCCCTTCAGACGTCAGAGCTCCTGGTCCTCAAGCCTTCAGACTTGGACTGAATCTCACCAGCATCTGCCCTGGTTCTCCAGCTCACCCCCGGTGACTCTCTGAGCCAGTTCCCAAAATGAAGCTGTGCTTCCCATGTGCCATATCCATGCCCTTGGTCCTGTTTCTCTGAGAACCTGACTACAGACACACGCCTCCTTGCACGGAACAGTCTGAGGAAACGGGCACCGACTATGATGGGGGCTGGATTACAGACTGTGATGGGGGCCAGATTACAGACTATGATGTGATGGGGGCAGGATTACAGACTGTGATGTGATGGGGGCCGGATTGCAGACTGTGATGGGGGCCGGAACAGACTGTGATGTGATGGGGCCCGGATTACAGACTGATGTGATGGGGGCCGGATTACAGACTGTGATGTGATGGGGGCAGGATTTCAGACTGTGATGTGATGGGGGCAGGATTACAGACTGTGATGTGATGGGGGCAGGATTACAGACTGTGATGTGATGGGGGCAGGATTGCAGACTGTGATGGGGGCCGGAACAGACTGTGATGTGATGGGGCCCGGATTACAGACTGATGTGATGGGGGCCGGATTACAGACTGTGATGTGATGGGGGCAGGATTTCAGACTGTGATGTGATGGGGGCAGGATTACAGACTGTGATGTGATGGGGGCAGGATTACAGACTGTGATGTGATGGGGGCAGGATTGCAGACTGTGATGGGGGCCGGAACAGACTGTGATGTGATGGGGCCCGGATTACAGACTGATGTGATGGGGGCCGGATTACAGACTGTGATGTGATGGGGGCAGGATTTCAGACTGTGATGTGATGGGGGCAGGATTACAGACTGTGATGTGATGGGGGCAGGATTACAGACTGTGATGTGATGGGGGCAGGATTGCAGACTGTGATGGGGGCCGGAACAGACTGTGATGTGATGGGGCCCGGATTACAGACTGATGTGATGGGGGCCGGATTACAGACTGTGATGTGATGGGGGCAGGATTTCAGACTGTGATGTGATGGGGGCAGGATTACAGACTGTGATGTGATGGGGGCAGGATTACAGACTGTGATGTGATGGGGGCAGGATTACAGACTGTGATGGGGGCCGGATTACAGACTGTGATGTGATGGGGCCCAGATTACAGACTGTGATGTGATGGGGGCCGGATTACAGACTGTGTTAGGAGCCGGATTACAGACTGATGTGATGGGGGCAGGATTACAGACTGTGATGTGATGGGGGCAGGATTTCAGACTGTGATGTGATGGGGGCAGGATTACAGACTGTGATGTGATGGGGGCAGGATTACAGACTGTGATGTGATGGGGGCAGGATTACAGACTGTGATGTGATGGGGGCAGGATTACAGACTGTGATGTGATGGGGGCAGGATTACAGACTGTGATGTGATGGGGGCAGGATTACAGACTGTGATGTGATGGGGGCAGGATTACAGACTGTGATGTGATGGGGGCAGGATTACAGACTGTGATGTGATGGGGGCAGGATTACAGACTGTGATGTGATGGGGGCAGGATTACAGACTGTGATGTGATGGGGGCAGGATTACAGACTGTGATGTGATGGGGGCAGGATTACAGACTGTGATGTGATGGGGGCAGGATTACAGACTGTGATGTGATGGGGGCAGGATTACAGACTGTGATGTGATGGGGGCAGGATTACAGACTGTGATGTGATGGGGGCAGGATTACAGACTGTGATGTGATGGGGGCAGGATTACAGACTGTGATGTGATGGGGGCAGGATTACAGACTGTGATGTGATGGGGGCAGGATTACAGACTGTGATGTGATGGGGGCAGGATTACAGACTGTGATGTGATGGGGGCAGGATTACAGACTGTGATGTGATGGGGGCAGGATTACAGACTGTGATGTGATGGGGGCAGGATTACAGACTGTGATGTGATGGGGGCAGGATTACAGACTGTGATGTGATGGGGGCAGGATTACAGACTGTGATGTGATGGGGGCAGGATTACAGACTGTGATGTGATGGGGGCAGGATTACAGACTGTGATGTGATGGGGGCAGGATTACAGACTGTGATGTGATGGGGGCTGGATTACAGACTGTGATGTGATGGGGGCAGGATTACAGACTGTGGTGTGATGGGGGCCGGATTACAGACTGTGATGTGATGGCGGCAGGATTACAGACTGTGGTGTGATGGGGGCCGGATTACAGACTGTGATGTGATGGGGGCAGGATTTCAGACTGTGATGTGATGGGGGCAGGATTACAGACTGTGATGTGATGGGGGCAGGATTACAGACTGTGATGTGATGGGGGCAGGATTACAGACTGTGATGTGATGGGGGCAGGATTACAGACTGTGATGTGATGGGGGCAGGATTACAGACTGTGATGTGATGGGGGCAGGATTACAGACTGTGATGTGATGGGGGCAGGATTACAGACTGTGATGTGATGGGGGCAGGATTACAGACTGTGATGTGATGGGGGCAGGATTACAGACTGTGATGTGATGGGGGCAGGATTACAGACTGTGATGTGATGGGGGCAGGATTACAGACTGTGATGTGATGGGGGCAGGATTACAGACTGTGATGTGATGGGGGCAGGATTACAGACTGTGATGTGATGGGGGCAGGATTACAGACTGTGATGTGATGGGGCCCAGATTACAGACTGTGATGTGATGGGGGCCGGATTACAGACTGTGTTAGGAGCCGGATTACAGACTGATGTGATGGGGGCAGGATTACAGACTGTGATGTGATGGGGGCTGGATTACAGACTGTGATGTGATGGGGGCAGGATTACAGACTGTGATGTGATGGGTGCAGGATTACAGACTGTGATGTGATGGGGGCTGGATTACAGACTGTGATGGGGGCAGGATTACAGACTGTGATGTGATAGGGGCAGGATTACAGGGGCGTTTTCTTTCTCTCTTGTTTATTAATCCACTTGATCCATTCTGCCCCCAACACATGGCATTGAGCACTCCACCTGCATATTGTTTAAATGAGTGAGAACATGAGTAAACAAACGAGCGGAAGATCTGGGGTTTTTGCAGTGATGTCTTCACTTTAGCAGAGGAGCAGGTCTTCCTCGTGTCCTGTGCCTGGGTGCTTGTGGCCTCTAGTGTCAGTGTCCCCTCTGTCGATGGAGGCTGTCACTGGCTCCAAGGGCCCAGAGGACCCAGGAGGAAAAGGGTGGGAAGCTCTTGTCTGGGACCAGCTTTCAGGAAGGGGTGTTCTCAGCAATGTGGCCCATGGGGGCCTCAGGAAAGGCACCCAGGAGTGGCTGGCTGACCCACTGAGTCTGCCCCTTGTCTGTGGACCTCGGGGTTGCCCAGCTTGAGGGGCGCACCCTGGCAGAAGGCCGAGCAGACACAGCAGGTCTGAGGACGGCTGAGGCAGTGAACTTCCTCCAGGCCTAGTGTGTGCAGGCCTCTTTGTGTTTCGGGCTAGCATCGTACCCAGTTGTGGGCAGGGCTCAGGAAGGGCGGATAACACGCCCTCGGCTAACAGGGCTGGACCGTGGGCTGGGCTTTTCCCTGTATCCTGAAGCTGTGAAACAGAGAATCAGGTTCGGTGATGCACTTGTCACCCACCTCCGTGGTCACATCAGTAACTGGGACCCTGAAATCAACAGAGGGTGTCAGGAGCTGCCCAGGACTGAGGGCACAGGAGCCCTAGCAGCCCTCAGCAGGGGCTTTGAAAGTCCAAAAGCCCCCCCAAAATGGAGACATAGCAAGGTATTTCAGACCTGACTTCATTTTTACTTTGAGATGCTTTCCAGAAAGATTTGAGGAAACTTTTAGCAGGGAAAGCAAACAAACAAACTTTCATTTGTGCTTCCTCCCCCCACTTTTTTTTTTTAAGTTTTATTTATTTGAGAGAGAGCATGAGCAAGGGGGGAGGGTCAGAGGGAGAAGCAGGCTCCCGACTGAGCAGGGAGCCCAATGAGGGACTTGATCCCAGGAACCTGGGATCCTGACCTGAACCGAAGGCAGTCACTTCACCGACTGAGCCACCCCGGTGCCCCACTTTCTCCCCCTTTTGCTGGTGGTGTCTACCAGGGCCTGGCCACCTTTCCAGGAAGGTCTGGTTCTTGCTGGTCTGGTCTGCATTTTCTACTTTCCTCCATGATAGACTTTCCCAGCATGCCAGAGCAACGCATTTCCTGGCACACATCACATTCATGTGAATTTGAGGAAACTGGTAGCTGAGCTCAGTGGGACTTAATTCCTTAAATTAGGATTTCGCACACTGCATAGCTGATTGGTTCATTTTTACATCATGCTGGTTCTGGACAACTTCTATAAACGCCTGGTATCTGGGGTTGGACCTCCTCTCTGGGGCAGACAGAAAGAGCCCGTAAGACCAGAGCCCAAGCACATGGTGTTATTTCCATTCCTGTTGGTTTGAACCAGGGCCTTAGCCACTTTGCTTAGAAATGACCTGGGGAACAAACAGGGCCATGACCTTGGATTAGGTGATGGTTTCCTAAATATGACACCAAAAACGACAAAAAATAGATAAAATGGATTTCATCAGAATTTAAAACTTTCGTGTCAAAAGATACCGTCAAGAAAATGAAAACCAGCAGAATAGAGGAAGGTATTTTCAAGTCATATGTAAGAGATTTATATCTAGAACATATAAAGAATACTCACATCAGTATAAAAAGGCAGCCCAGATGAAAATGGGCAAAGGATCTGGATAGACATTTCTCCAAAGAAGCCATACAAATGGCCCAAAAGCACAAGAAAAGGTGAAAGACAGCAGATGTGAGGAAATCCTCAGACGGTGCTGGTCGGTGGGAGATGAGACGGCGTAGCCAGTGTGGAGGACAGTTCGGGGTTTCTTCAGACCTTAAACACGGAGCTACCGTCTGGCCCAGTGACTCCACTCCTAGGGATACACCCGAGAGACATGATCACATATGCACACAGAAGCTTGTATGTTATGCCAATGTCCAGGCAGCATTATCCACAGTCGCCAGAAGTGGGAACACCCAGTCCACCAGGGACATGTGGATAAACAGTGTGGCCTGTCCACCCAGCAAGATCTCTCAGTCAGCCCAGGAGGCTGTCACCCACTACGATGTCACGGAGCCCTGGGGACATCACGCTGAGTGAGAAGTCAGACGCAAAAGGCTTCCACTTATGTGGAATAATCGGAAATGGCAAAGCTATAGAGACACAAAGTAGATCGGTATTTGCTCAAGGATGGAGGGAAGGGGGCATCGTAACATGTGGGTTTCTTCTAGGGTTGATAGAAATGATTTGGAATTAGATCATTGTGATGGTCCCACAACATTGTTCATATACTAAACACCCCTGGGGCGCCCCTGGGCGACTCAGCTGGTTGGACATCTGACTCTTGATTTTGGCTCAGCTCATGACCTTGGAATCCTGGGATCAGGTGCTGTGTTGAGCTGTGCGTGCAGGGGAGTGTGCTTGAGATTCTCTCTCTCCCTCTGCCCCTCCCCACCCCACACACGCATCCTCTCTCTCTCTCCCTCTCTAAAAATGAATTTATTTTCATATATATATATATGGGTGTGTGTGTATATAGACACATAGATACATACACTAAAAACCATTGACTCATACACTTTAAAATAGTGTAAATGGTGAGTTTCATGTTAATGAATTTTATCTCGATGGAGTAAAGCTTTAAGGCAGGTGCACAGGAACTCATATGGGCTAGTGATGTAAAGGGCTGGGCAGGTGCCTGTGTCCCAGACCACTCTGGTTCTGTGCTGACCTCCCACGCGGGCCGGGGCGGGGAGGGGCCTGCGTGTCCTCTGCCACAGAGGTCTTCTTGGGGAGGGTGGAACTGCGTGCTGACCGGCAGGGAACTGGGAGGGGGGTGCTGGGGAGCATGGCGTGATCTTCCCGCGAGGATCCCAGCAGTGAGGAGATGGAGGGAAATGCTGACGGTGGGAACCTCAGAGGGTTGCAGCTGTTTAGATTTTTTAATTCATTTTCGCTTCCGTTTTCCTCCATTGTAAATGTGGATCATTTGAGTTAATTTTTTTAATAGAGGGAAATAATAGAGAATCAGAACCAAAACAAGATGCTTTTTAAATGCTCTCAGTGAAAGTTTAAGCTCTATTTTGCCCCTTCCTTCCCTGTGTCTCCTTGTCCTGGGCTTGGGGGTGGGGTGAACATTCCAGAAACAGGACCCTGAAGCCAAGAATTTCATGCCCTAGCCTTCCATTTCTTCATGTTGTAGTAGAAATAAAGTGTTCTTGAAAGTTACAGAAAATGCTGCCTAGGTGAAAACTAGTATTTTGTGGGGTTTGTTCTTTTGTCAGAAGGAAAGCTTGTTATCAACTCCCAGGCTCCCTGAAATCTCCCATGAGGAGAGTTTATTTTGAAAGAATATGTTTTAAAGTGAGTGGGAAGGAGGGCTCCAGAACTGGCGACCTCAGTGGTGGGTTTGGACTTTGTGACAACGGGGTCGCTGCCTCCCCTTCCCGCAGCACACCTGGGTCCCAGCCCGTTGTCAGGTACCCTTCGGCTCCATGGCAGACAGGTGTGTCCCAGCCCACCTGCCAGGGCGTTCCCTACTGAGCACCACTTGGCATCCTTCTACCCAGCCACCCACTAGGCATGTAGAGGACCCAGGGCTCCCGTCCACCGTGAGACGGTCACCAGTACATTAGAACTGCTAGTAATAGCTAAAGATTTAATGACACAGTTTACACAGAAGGGTAGACCCATAGATATGGGTAGACCCATAGATATCAGCAGCCACTTGCTCTCTGACGGCTTCTGAGGAGGACATCACAGCTGCCCTGAGAGTGCTTGTCCTCTCACTGCCGGGGTTGGGGGCAGAGATGCTCATGAGCTGGGCGGAGTCAGCAGCCCTGTCTGTCCAGCGCCACCCCTTCCAGGGCTGAGGAGTGGGTCCTGCGGCAGGAAAAGGGGATTGCTCGGGACCACGCCCTACTGACCACCCTGTGCACCTTTGTCAACCCGGAACCAGCTTCTGGGTGAGAGGAACTGACGGGACCAGGAGAGCCTATCTGGAAGGTGCCCAGGAGGCAAGACAGGCAGGTCAGCGGGGGCTGGGGGAAAAAGGCCGAAGAATTTGGGGGGGATGGTGGGGGGGAGAGAGGGAAGGAAGGAGAAAAAAGAGTGACTGCAAACAGAAAACAAGTTTAGAAGATCCTCTGTGCTGGTTAAAATCAGATCTTGTAATTTTTTTTTTAAATATTTATTTGTCAGAGAGAGTGCACAAGCAGGGGGAACAGCAGGCAGAGGGAGAAGCAGGCTCCTTGCTTAGCAGGGAGCCTAATGTGGGACTTGATCCCAGGACCCTGAGATCATGACCTGAGCTGAAAGCAGATGTTTAACCGACTGAGCCACCCAGGCATCCCCAGATCTTGTAATTTGAGAAGTAAAAGCCCCAAAAGGCAAGTTCAGGGACCACTGTCCAGGGACCCAGGCACCCTCTCCACCGTGGGACACGGTAGCTCACCGAGAAGGGGCCCCACCTCCAGCGAGCTCTGTGGGTGACCTCAGGCCCCTGCCTCTGGGCACTGTCCTTCCAGGCCTCCTGATGCCCACGCGGTCCGCCCTGTCCTCATCGTGGATCCATCTCCCTTCGTCCCACAGGTGGTCCTTGGTGACCCAGAACTACCAGCGCTTTCCCTGATGGGCTAAGTAGCAGACAGACTGACACATGCTGAGTGTCCATGCAGAATCCTGTGGCTGTGCAGACAAGGGTAGCAGGTGCCAAGGGATGGGAACCTTCTGTGTCTGTCATGTGATGTCATGCCCCAAAGCTGTGCACACTGGGCCCCTTCTTGTAAAGGACTGAAACGCATATTTACCTTCGGTGATGACCTCAGGGCAGCGGATGCTGGAGCACATTAGCCTTTTGGTGGAACGTGTGGACGCAGCACCTCTGGCAGCCGGGGGTGGGGGGCTGCGGGAGAGGAGACTGCTGGTGGGCAGGGCCGAGCCTCTGGCAGTGGACCCCAACCCTAGGAGCCCCCCCAGCTTCCTTCCACAAGACGGTTCCCTGGAGTGCAGTGTGGGTTGGGGGTAATTGAGTCTCAGGCCCCACAGCCTGGAGACAACCTCTGGGGAGAGAACACCGCTGGGGATCCTGGATTCCTTTGTAATGTGCCGCACGTTTTGTTTTGCAACTTAGGTGCCAGACGTTAAAATGTTGACATTTCCGGTATCTTTAAGAATAAAATCTTGTTCTGACTTGTTTTTTGATCTAGTGATGCAGTTCTTCCAGAGTATTTTTTGTGTCTGCATGTTTGTTTAATTATGGAAAGGGGAACTGTTTGGTCTTAACTACCCTTGGACAAGCTGAGACTGGAAGATGCATTTTCACACGCCGCTGTGCCGATGGCTGTTTACGGTCCTCCCTGTGGTGTGGGTCCTGTCACAGCCAGACTGAAAAATCTGTTGTCCTCTCCCCTCCTGTCCCTCCCAACCCCCCTTCCCATCCTTCCATCCCTCATTCCTCCTCCCCTATTCCCTCCCCCTCCTTCCCTCCCAACCC
>NC_048231.1:106567043-106569324 GCF_002007445.2 Ailuropoda melanoleuca | reverse complement strand
GGACAAGCTGAGACTGGAAGATGCATTTTCACACGCCGCTGTGCCGATGGCTGTTTACGGTCCTCCCTGTGGTGTGGGTCCTGTCACAGCCAGACTGAAAAATCTGTTGTCCTCTCCCCTCCTGTCCCTCCCAACCCCCCTTCCCATCCTTCCATCCCTCATTCCTCCTCCCCTATTCCCTCCCCTCCCCCATCCCTCCTCCCCCTCCTCCTCCAGTCCTCTCACCCCTCCCTCCTTTCATTTTTATTTCTTGAATGCTTTTACCCTGAAGCCAGCAGCCCTTTGCTTGCACACTTCCTGTAGGGCTTTGCCCCCAGGTGACTCTCTGGGATGACTAAAGTGGGGCAGCCTCAGGGTGGCTCATCTTGTGATCCTGGGACCACGTTGTGCTGATAAGTGAGCTCTTCTCCAGCCCAGGGAGGGAAAGAGAGCTGTAGGGTGAGGCCTGGAGCCAGTGGCAGCAGGAGGCTCTGGTTTGGTAGGAAAAGCCTTGGTTTCTGAGTCTGTCTGAACGTGTGGATGGAGCAGCCCATGGATCCGACCCCAGCCCCCACCCTGGCCAGCCCGTGCCTGCCCACAGTGTCTGTCCTTCTTCTGCACGAGGCCCAGAAGGCAGGAGCCCAGCTGCTGCTTTGCAGACGGCGGCCACCACCATAATTGTGGGTGTTTTCCCAGGTTTCTGCGTCTGTGTTGTCACTGTGAGACCCTGGGCGATGGGGGGCGGGGTGGGGGGGTTGCCGGCATGCTTTCAAGCCCCCGACACCGCACGCCTTGTGATGTGCTCGCCCTCTGACCTGGCCAGTCCAGTGCTGGGAACCTGCCTTAAGGAACTGAGATGTGCACAGCCCCCTACCTCCCTGTTGTTTTTAACACCAAATGTCCAACTGCAAGGGATAGCTGAAATAAATTGAAGCAAATTCTTATGCTGAATCTTACTTCATCTTTAAAAGTATCTCAAAGCAGCGTATTTACTGAGCAAATGTTTCTAAACCATGGCGTTAATGAGAAAAGCATCACACCAGACACCCGGTGTGAGCTCCCCCCCCCATACACACTCAAAAGGCAAACAGCCAAAGGTGAGAAAACCATCCCAAATTGTGGGGGCAGATGACGTTGTTACGGCATGTATATCCACGACTTGGAGATGCAGCAGCTAGCATGTCTTGTTTCCAAAACCAGAAGAGGGGCAGCAGCGGGGAAAGCAGGTGCCCTTCCTGACAAAGACGGCTTCCATTCTACGAGGGGCTGGAGCCGGCGGGGTGTGACCTCTGCTGGCTGCTCCCACGAGGTGTCCTTCCACGCGAGGTGGGGTGGCCGTGGTGGGGCGGGCGGTTTGCATGGCAGCAGCACTGGATCAGCTGGTGGGGCTGCAGAGCATGGACGGGCGTGGGAGCCCTGCCTCAGATCACCTGCCACATTAGCCAGCTCTCAGGCCATCCGAGCCCAGCTCTGCCAGGGGGACGTGGCCACTGACAGCCTGGGCTCTTCTGGGCCACACGTCTGTCTTGTGTGAGTGGGAACGGCTGAGGCGCCTTCCACCACCACCTTCCACGGGCACGAAGCTTTCTCCTCGAGTGCCAGGGAGCCCTGCTCCGGCCACCACACAAAATCCCTTTTCCCTGTTATTCCCTTGATCTAGATTGTGGGTGTTCCTGGTTTCTAGAGACGCACAGAGGAGCCGAAGCTGAGTGGGACACACACACCTGCTGGTTAGGTGATTGACTTTATCTTTGCCCGATAAGCAGCAAGACTGATAATATTCACTTTCGCCAGGCCGTCTTTCCGCCCCTACGCACTGCCCAGGCCGACGACAGATGGGAGGCACGTGTGTGTCCTCCCTGGGAGCGGACACGAGGGGCAGGAGTGCCCCGGGGGCTGTGGCTACTGCCGCCCCACCACAGTCTGGAGCTGGGAGGCAGGTAGACAGGCCCTGAAGTCCTGGGATGGGGGGTGGAGGCGGGCAGGACCTGAAGTGAAGCAGCTGCCTGTCTGGACCCCGGGCCTCTCCACCCTCCCAGTCTGCTCCCCCAGAGGCTATCCCTGTTGGCAGGGCCTGCGGAGCCCACTTGGACATCCTGTGCTGCCGTGCCCCGTCCGTCCCTGCTGGCGCTGCTCACCCTGGTGTTGACTGTTGCTCGTCGTGGGTGCGGAAACCACGTGTGGGACCTCGAGCTCCTGAGAGCCGGTGTCACTCACCTGGTGTGCCTACTGCAGACTCCAGAATAACCGTGTGTGGCCTGAAGGGGTGGCCAGGAGGCGAATGGCAAACATGTTATAGCTC
>NC_048231.1:106536000-106566676 GCF_002007445.2 Ailuropoda melanoleuca | reverse complement strand
GGACAAGCTGAGACTGGAAGATGCATTTTCACACGCCGCTGTGCCGATGGCTGTTTACGGTCCTCCCTGTGGTGTGGGTCCTGTCACAGCCAGACTGAAAAATCTGTTGTCCTCTCCCCTCCTGTCCCTCCCAACCCCCCTTCCCATCCTTCCATCCCTCATTCCTCCTCCCCTATTCCCTCCCCTCCCCCATCCCTCCTCCCCCTCCTCCTCCAGTCCTCTCACCCCTCCCTCCTTTCATTTTTATTTCTTGAATGCTTTTACCCTGAAGCCAGCAGCCCTTTGCTTGCACACTTCCTGTAGGGCTTTGCCCCCAGGTGACTCTCTGGGATGACTAAAGTGGGGCAGCCTCAGGGTGGCTCATCTTGTGATCCTGGGACCATGTTGTGCTGATAAGTGAGCTCTTCTCCAGCCCAGGGAGGGAAAGAGAGCTGTAGGGTGAGGCCTGGAGCCAGTGGCAGCAGGAGGCTCTGGTTTGGTAGGAAAAGCCTTGGTTTCTGAGTCTGTCTGAACATGTGGATGGAGCAGCCCATGGATCCGACCCCAGCCCCCACCCTGGCCAGCCCGTGCCTGCCCACAGTGTCTGTCCTTCTTCTGCACGAGGCCCAGAAGGCAGGAGCCCAGCTGCTGCTTTGCAGACGGCGGCCACCACCATAATTGTGGGTGTTTTCCCAGGTTTCTGCGTCTGTGTTGTCACTGCGAGACCCTGGGCGATGGGGGGCGGGGTGGGGGGGTTGCCGGCATGCTTTCAAGCCCCCGACACCGCACGCCTTGTGATGTGCTCGCCCTCTGACCTGGCCAGTCCAGTGCTGGGAACCTGCCTTAAGGAACTGAGATGTGCACAGCCCCCTACCTCCCTGTTGTTTTTAACACCAAATGTCCAACTGCAAGGGATAGCTGAAATAAATTGAAGCAAATTCTTATGCTGAATCTTACTTCATCTTTAAAAGTATCTCAAAGCAGCGTATTTACTGAGCAAATGTTTCTAAACCATGGCGTTAATGAGAAAAGCATCACACCAGACACCCGGTGTGAGCTCCCCCCCCCATACACACTCAAAAGGCAAACAGCCAAAGGTGAGAAAACCATCCCAAATTGTGGGGGCAGATGACGTTGTTACGGCATGTATATCCACGACTTGGAGATGCAGCAGCTAGCATGTCTTGTTTCCAAAACCAGAAGAGGGGCAGCAGCGGGGAAAGCAGGTGCCCTTCCTGACAAAGACGGCTTCCATTCTACGAGGGGCTGGAGCCGGCGGGGTGTGACCTCTGCTGGCTGCTCCCACGAGGTGTCCTTCCACGCGAGGTGGGGTGGCCGTGGTGGGGCGGGCGGTTTGCATGGCAGCAGCACTGGATCAGCTGGTGGGGCTGCAGAACATGGACGGGCGTGGGAGCCCTGCCTCAGATCACCTGCCACATTAGCCAGCTCTCAGGCCATCCGAGCCCAGCTCTGCCAGGGGGACGTGGCCACTGACAGCCTGGGCTCTTCTGGGCCACACGTCTGTCTTGTGTGAGTGGGAACGGCTGAGGCGCCTTCCACCACCACCTTCCACGGGCACGAAGCTTTCTCCTCGAGTGCCAGGGAGCCCTGCTCCGGCCACCACACAAAATCCCTTTTCCCTGTTATTCCCTTGATCTAGATTGTGGGTGTTCCTGGTTTCTAGAGACGCACAGAGGAGCCCAAGCTGAGTGGGACACACACACCTGCTGGTTAGGTGATTGACTTTATCTTTGCCCGATAAGCAGCAAGACTGATAATATTCACTTTCGCCAGGCCGTCTTTCCGCCCCTACGCACTGCCCAGGCCGACGACAGATGGGAGGCACGTGTGTGTCCTCCCTGGGAGCGGACACGAGGGGCAGGAGTGCCCCGGGGGCTGTGGCTACTGCCGCCCCACCACAGTCTGGAGCTGGGAGGCAGGTAGGCCCTGAAGTCCTGGGATGGGGGGTGGAGGCGGGCAGGACCTGAAGTGAAGCAGCTGCCTGTCTGGACCCCGGGCCTCTCCACCCTCCCAGTCTGCTCCCCCAGAGGCTATCCCTGTTGGCAGGGCCTGCGGAGCCCACTTGGACATCCTGTGCTGCCGTGCCCCGTCCGTCCCTGCTGGCGCTGCTCACCCTGGTGTTGACTGTTGCTCGTCGTGGGTGCGGAAACCACGTGTGGGACCTCGAGCTCCTGAGAGCCGGTGTCACTCACCTGGTGTGCCTACTGCAGACTCCAGAATAACCGTGTGTGGCCTGAAGGGGTGGCCAGGAGGCGAATGGCAAACATGTTATAGCTCTAAGCTCACAAGTCTGTTTATATTAATTCAACAAGCAGTTACTCTGTTTTGAAAAGTGGGAACTTTGACTTTCCAGTTAGCTCCTGCCTTTGCAAATTATGAAATAAATATTTAAGCATGCCCTAAGGTGCTTTACGACTGATGCTGGAGAGGAAGGGTCTCCGGGTTCTGTGATTGCAGAAGTATTTATTGAGGGCCCAGGGCCTCTGGCAGACGGCTGTGCCTGCGCTTGGTGGGAGAGCTCCAGGCAGCTCCTTCCTGGGCCCCAGAGTAGCTGCTTCGTGTGACTCGTGAGGGAAGCAAGGTGCTTTCCTTGGGCATCACCCCCCCAGCCGTCATGTCTAAGCAGGTGTGTGGTGAGTCCCAAGTGCTGGGCCGGGGAAACAAGGAGTGGCAGGGAGCAGCGGGGAACTTTTCAGGGCACCAGGGACTGGGCCACGCAGGAGGGACGGCGGCCAGGACCACGTTGTAAGCGTCTCCTCTTGCTGGGGGAGAGGCTGGGTTACGGTAGTGATGGGCTTGCCAGCGTTTTCGAGCAGGCGTCCTTCCCAGGTCGGGGAAGCTGTGGGCACGGGACAAGAGAGCGTCTTCTCTCTTCTTCAGGCCGACAAACGGCGTCTTGGGCCAGGCGTGTGAGGGTGACAGAGACCTTGGGCCGGTCTCTGCGTTCCCAGGGCTACAGACATGGTGAAGGGCATGGACCTCGGCGTCCTCTTGGGTCCAGACTGGGTCCATCGAGGGACGGGAGAAAGTGTATGGTGACTTCTGGACCCCACAGGGTTCCTGTCTGTCCCCTCCCGTATCCCGGAGGACTGCTGTGAGTTACGGAAAAGGGAAGACAGGCCTTTACGTTTGCCCCGGTTTACTGAAGCACTGACATGTTCTCAGTTTGTTGGTGCTGCCTGGACTGCGGACTGTCCCCCGTCGTACAAGGGCTGCTGCTGGAGTGTGGAAACGGGACGCTCTTCCACCCCTGGTTTCTTCCTAGCGCACTGGTTGCAGATTGCTGTTGGGTGCTGGTTTTCCTGGCTCGACGCCGGGCTGCGGGCTCTGTGAGGCGGAGGCTCTGTCTGTCCTGGGCACGGTTGTGCTCAGGAGCTGTGGGTACAGAGTGGCCGTGCTGGTGTGTGAGTGACCATCCCCTGGCCTCCGGAGCAAACCAGGGTCCCCTGACAGGTCCCCGAGGTCCTGGTCGGGCTGAGAACCCGCCCACGACCCTACTCTTCTTCGCTTTTGTGTTGGGGTCCTCTCCGGTGCAGGTGGGTGTGTGCGGGTGACAGGCAGGGGCTCACACCTCGTGGAGACCTTCCCATGGTTCCTCCAGCCGCTCTACAGCGCTTAACCATTAATGCGTGGCTCACTTTTAAAGAAAACAGTTACACTAAGGGGATGGTTTGTTTTGTGTTTGAACCATTTAATGATTTTTAGCCTTTTATGTTTTCAGGTATTTTAAACTTCAGTTGACTTTACTTTTTCAGAGCAGTCCTAGCTTTATGGAAAAATTGAGCAGACATCACAGCAGAGTACCCATTGCCCCCTCCCCTCCCTGCACACTGCTGTCCTACTGTAACGTCTCATATTAATGTGTTAATTTGTTAGACTCGATGAGCCGGTATTGATACGTCATCAGCTGAAGTTCATCGTTCACATTAGGGCTCACTCTGGGTGTTGGGTTATTCTGTGGGTTTTCCCAAATGCATGATGTCACATATCCATCACACTACGTACAGGGGAAGCTCGCTGCCCTAGAAATGCCCCACGCTCGGCCTCTGCGTCCCTCCTTCCCCCCCAGCTCCCGGCCCCCACGGTCTGTACCGTCTCCATGGTTCTGCCTTTTCCAGAACGTCTGAGGGCTGGAGTCACACAGGACGTCGCCTTTTCCGACGGGCATCTTGCACTTGGCGATGCGCACTCCGGTTTTCTCTGTCGTTTCCGTGGCTTGTCGCTCATTTCTGTTTGGTGCTGAGTAATATCCCGTTGTCTGGATGGACCACAGCGTGTGGATCCATCACCCACTGATGGACGTCTGTGGTTGCGTCCGGGTTTTCGCAATTAGGAATGAAACTGCTATAAACATCCTTGTGCAGGTTTTCAGTTTATTTGGGTAAAACCAGGGAGTGTGTTTGCTGGATCGTATGGAGAGTATTTTTACTCTTGCCAGAAACCGGCCAATGGTTTGGCTGCACCATTCTGCATTCCTCGACTTTTCTCTTCGCGGTCTCATTGCCCTAGGTGACTGTACCCACAGCAGTACCCCTGCCCCGCATTTCCCAGCGCACCTCTCCCTCCCTCTCCCCTGGGAGGGTCCTGTCCCTAACCCAGTGCCGCTTCCCCACACATTCCAGTTGGATGGGAAAGCTCTCCCCTCTCCCCTGTGCTGGGCCAAGGACAAGGCATAGCCTTAACCCTACCTGCTTCATCCTTGTGATGTCCCCAGGGGTCTGCAGAAGTGAAGGAGGGCCACTCCTGGGACAGAGGGGAGAGCAGGTGGGGCTGCTGACTCAGCTCTTCACTCTGGGCCGAGGCTGATGGGCTCACTTCCAGGAGTCGGTCCCCCATAGAAGGAGCAAGTCTGTGCCTGTCAGCCTGCCTTCGTTTGCACCTGTCCCTAAAAAGCTGTGACATCATACATTTTCAAACTAAAGATGATCTGAGAAGGAGTCCCCACATGTGATGTCGTGTTTGACGTAGGTTAAAACAGTTCCTGACTCTGAACTGGCCTCCTCACCTGCGAGGGGGGCTGGGAGGCTGGCAGAAACCTGCCTCTTCTAAGGCTTTTGGTGCCATCCTCGAGACAGAACCGGTCGAACTGGACCTGGGCAGAGGGAGAGACAGGCAGGAGGGAAAGCCAGCACCTGCATCCACCTTTGTGCTCTGGCTTGTTCGGGAAAAAGTGGGGCTGATGTCTCTTTCGCCTCCTGTGAAAGATCTCTGGAAATAGAGGTAGAGAAAAAAAATATAATTTGAGTGAAAATGTGTAATAGGATGGCGGAAGGGCAGGTGGACATTTGCCTGAATCTAAGGGAGGTCTGCGGGCCTCCCTTAGTTGTTTGCTTTGTAGAAAATACGAGATTTAACATATTGCTTGACATAAAGAAGTTGTGACAATTTTGGTCTTGTACAAGGTATTTTAGGAACCAATGTTGGAATCTTAGGAATGGGATATTCTTTGTAACAAATTCTGTTTTTAAGATGGTTGGGAATTTTTGGGTAATGAAGTACATGTGCGATGGTTTCTGTGTAAAAAGTGATGTGGAAACTCTGCACAGAGCTGGGCTCTTCCTTCCCCATGCCTCCGGCCCTGGACTCAGAGGGGGCTGTGTGCTTTCATGCCTTTGCCGAGGCTCACTGGAACGTGGACAGATCCCGTGCTCACTCTCCCTCTTCTCGAGAGGCCATCTGCAAGTTTCCAGAGGCTCCTCAGCTCTCAGTTTAACAATCGTTTGCCTGTGGTGGAGGTATTCCTTACCTCATCGGCTCCCTTGTTATTCAGAATCGGCCAATGAACCAAGGGCATCCGCCACCCAAAGGCAGACAGACTTGCAGGAGACCCAGGGTCAGTGGGAAACACTGCATCAGTCCGTTTACAAAGCAGCTCCTCGAAAATGCCCTGAGCGCACTCATTGTGGGCCACATTCTAGTACTCCTCACCTCCAGCTACAAGTCCCAGATCAGCTGAACCCTGAGAAGGAGGGCAGGAGCTCCTGAGCCCAAGGAGCCTTGTGACAGCCGACTGATTGTCTGACTGGCCTCAGACAGGCAGCTGGCAAAACATCTTTCTGGGTGTGTCTACCAGGGTGTTTCTGGAAGACGAGTCAAGTAGACTGCCCTCTCCCATGTGGATGGGCCTCATGCAATCCCCAGTCCATTGGAGACCTGAATGGAATAAGAAGGTGGAGGAAGGGCAGATTCCCTTTTTGCTTGAGCTGGGACATCAGTGCCCTGGTTCTCGGGCTCTGGGGCTTGGTCTACCATTGGCTCCGCTGGGTCCCAGCTCACCGATGCAGATTGTGGGACTTCTGAGCCACTGCACGATACACCTCTCTCTGTACGTATCCATAACCTCCCCACAACGCACACACATCCTATCAGTCCGTTCCTCTGGAGGGCCCTGACCAACACACACGTGCATCAGGGATCTGAGACGCCTTCCTCCTGGAGAGGGGCTCACGCTGGGCGGTGTGCACGTGGCCACTTTCCATGGTGGGGGCCCCATCCCACCCCCTGAGGAGCACTTCTCAGGTCTCTGGACCTGCGCTCGCTGCCCACATATGTGTTTCCCGTGGATGAGGCACTCCTGGGAGGGGAACCGTAGCCCAGAACCCACAACAGGGGCACCCTCTGCTCCTTGCCCCCAGGGGTAGCCATTTGCTTCCTTCATTTCTACTGACCAGTTTCTACCAAAAAGTAATAAGCATCCAGTGTGATGACACTTTGGGTCAGCTTTAGATTTGCTAAAACGTTCTTGGAGGTGCTGTTAAATAAACCAGGGTAGCTGGACAAACAGGGTTAAGGTCAGTGTTGGACATTGGGTCTTGCCAGCATGATAAAGGTCAGAGGTTAGAAGCCCTGGGGCTGTAGGTTCCCTAAAGAAAGGAGGCCACCATGGTGTTGGGGAAGGACCCCCTCCAGCCCCTCTGAATATGCGATGAGGGGCAGTCTGGCCAGAGCGTGGTCAGGGCCCTCTGGCTGTGGGTTTTCAAGCCTTGCGCCCACATTCTGGGCCTGCCCTTGTGCACAGCCCTGCTGCCCTGAAGGTCACTGAGGACAGAGAGGCATTTTGTAAATCGGCTCATGCTTGGCGGCTGTAAGGAGAAATAGGCTGAAGTTGGCAGGAGTCTTCCCCACTCCTGTGATAATCTCTGCTGAGGACATTAACAGAAAATTGAAAACATTATTTTGTTCTTAAATACTAAGCTGGTGCGTTTTCTTTTCCGGCAACTAATTACATCTCACGGTGGAAGGGGCGGGCCCAGGTCACGCCCTGAACAGGGAGGGTTAATTAACTGTTGCCATAGAAGCTGGCTGGTCTTCAGGTTGGAATGGAGGGGAAGTCTGTGTGAGTGCGTGCATGTAATTGGGTCCTTGATAGCAGCGTTCAGTTTAATCGCTTACCGGTGGGGCTGGAACACTTCCTCGCTGGAAGCAGGTTAACAGCCTTAGTGTTGGAGCATTACATGTACATGTTGTTCAGGAAAACTGTCAAAACCAAGTTGTGCACAAAGAAGGATGATTAAGGAACTCAGAAACTGCCAACTTCATGCTGATATGCTTTTGCACGGAATTAATAGCGTTTTGAACAAAAAATTTGTATTATTTGGAAGTACAAGCTGGCTTTTGTTAAAGTAACTTTCTGACTTGCAATCAGGTAAATTTGAAAAATAGTTTCTCTGTACATGAATTGCTAGAAAGAACAGCTCTAACAAGCTGGAAAGTGTCCCGTTGACTGCGAACACCAGCGCAGCTCAAAACCCTAGAAATGCTAATGATTCCCCCGTGCCGGGAGTCCTCCCCGTGCCCCACGGGCTGTGGGGGTGGGTCGGGTCAGCAGCATCTGCCCCCCCACAGACGCTCCAGACTGTGCCGCCTCGTTGGCAGAATGAAATGGGGTTTCCCAGACACGGGGCTGGGTGTGTTATTTGGGGTGGGTGCCACTTACAGCAGAAACATGGTTGTTAGTGACCCGTGCGACCTGGCCGTATGGCCTCGGGCAGCCGGCCGCTACTGGGGCGGGGGGGGCACTGTCGGGCCTGCCTCACTTCAGAGGAGAAACACACCAGAAGGCTCTGCGTTTGTTTACAAGTCCAGATGGTGATGAAGTGGGAGCTCTGTCACTCAGGAAATAAGTGGGAATGATAAAGAATACTGTTTTCCGGCAGCTTCCTAGAGGTTAGCAATTCAACACCATTTTTTAAAAAGCATTTATTAAAATGTGAAGTTGGCTGGGATTATACTTTATATTGTTGTCAGGTGGGTAAAGAAGGCCCAGGACCCAACACTCAGACACAATGCTAGTGAAGAACAGTATGGACCCTACAAAAAATACTCCAGTATGAAGTTTTGTAAGCTATATAGCCCTTTGGGCAAGAAGAGAAAATATGGGGGTGGGGGATGCCCCTTCAAGTTTGACAGATTTCACCTCCAAGGAAGACAGAACATGTGTTATCAGTGTTTTGGACCTGGTGTGTTAGGATGGCCTCATGAGCACATAAGGCAGATGGGGAGGACAGGCCTTGGTGGAGCTGGAAGATACACTTTGCAGGCTAAGTACTGGAGACACAGAGGTGGTAAGTGAGCCCTAGTGGACCTGGAGCACAGGTGGGAGCACAGCAAAGCACCAGAGGCCCAGGACCTGGGGAAGGGCCAGGGACCCAATGGAGAAGGACCGAGGGCCAAGGACCCAGTGCAGAAGGGCCAGGGACCCAATGCAGAAGGACCGAGGGGGAAGGGCCACAGGATGGCTGCACCCCCATGAGACTGTGACAGGAAGACCAATCTCTTAATTTCATTGATTTTTTCTGTTGTTTCACTTTCATGGAATCACTGCCTGTCTGTATTATTGCCTTCCCTGTGTCTCCTGGGCTTATTTTGTGTGCTTTCTGGGCGTGTGAGGTGTGGGGCCCAGATGACAGCACCTGGTGTGGCACGCCCCCCTGAATGGTGTCCCACGCACTGTCCGGTGCTGTTTCGTTTTCACACTGGTCAGTGTTGGGTTTTTTCCCTTGGAGAAGAGTGTTATTCTCCAAGTGTTTGGAGAGTTTCCTGTGGTCTCTCCATATTGACCTCTAGTTTGAGCTCATGAATCAGAGAAATGGTCAGAAAACACACAATTTCTATTTTCAAGCACGCGTTGAAGTGTGCCATGGCCGGGAGTTGGTCCGTCCCGGCGTAGGTCCCGTGGGCACTTGAAGAGAGCGTGTGCTCCTCTGTTGTCTGCTCTGGAAACGCCCGCGGGGCCGTCGGTCGACGGCACTGCGGGGTCTTCCGTGTGGCTGGGCTTCTGCGGACTTGCGACGTCGGCCACAGACAGAGGGTGGAGGTGTCCCTGGACTCCCCCTTCAGCTCTCGCAGTGTTTGCTTGGCTGTGAGCTCTGTCCGTTGTGCCTCACACATGTTGCTGCTCTGTTGGGGTGCGCACGTGCAGGGCTGTCCCGGCGGGTTACTGTTCCTTGGCGGCAGCCTTGTGCCCCTTCGCCTGGCTCTCCTTTCTCGTTGTCAGCCGTTTCCGCTGCCTGCATGTGCTGAACGGTTGTGTGGTCTCACCTTTGACTTGCATCCTGCCTGCACCGTTACGTCCGTACCCAGGTGGGGCTCGTGACAACCGTCCGGAGGAGGCGTCCAGCTGGTCCGGGGGACTTGTCCGCCTCGTGGCCTCCGCTGACCCAATGGGGGCTCCTCACTCGCCCTTGCTGCCGAGTGTGGGGTGCGGCTGCATTTCTCTGTCGTGTTTGGATGGGGTGGAGCGGTCAGGGTCTGAAAGCCTTTCTTTTCAAGCTGCCCCTTTCTGGCCTTTGGGTAGCAGGTTCTTGTTGGTTTTCGTGGGTGACAGTTGGGGCTCAGGCACTGGACGGCTCCCAGGGCCCAGCCCCGCCCCCGGTCTGCCGCTCGTCCCTCAGCGTCTTCTCACACGGGTGTCAGGCTTGGAGTCCAGGGTCTCAGTGGAACTCAGCAGGAGGGGTGGGGAGATGCACGCCGCTCTTCTGGGAGCCGAAGTCCACACTTGTTTTTTTGTTGAATGGACGCCTTGTCTGCCTAAGTGGGGAGCCCTGTTTTCCCCTCCTTCTCTGCCTCCCGACTTCCGGGCTGGTGCTGGTCCCTGAGCCTTGGTCTGGTCAGCCACGCACCGCACCCAGAGCGCCCGCTTGCCCGTGGACCTGGACCTGGGGACACAGATGCTGAGTAAGCCACATCCAGGCTTGCAGGAGGGAACGTGCCCTGGGATCGGGTCGGCTGGGGCTTGAAGACAAGCTCTGGGAGGAGAGGGGCTGTTGCTGCTCCAGTTCTCTGAGCCAGTGGTGAGAGCAGAGAGGGACGCGGGCAGCACCTTTGTCCTCTTGCTCGGGCCTTGCCTGCGCCTACTGTCCCTGGGTCTGTGCTTACATCCTTCACACACGCAGACGCATGTGGTGGTTGTCTTTCCTGGCCCAGAACTGCAGGCTGGCCAGCGTCCAGTGGAGGGCTTGGCCTCCGGAGCTCTGGGCTCCTGAGCAGCACCCAGCCCTGCTCCACACCCCCCTGAATAAACGGCCTGGGGTCAGGCCCCCCTGCAGGCAGAGGTGTGGGCTGGCGACCACGTGCAGCACGCAGCCCGCTGCAGGCCTGCGTCTAGAGAACCATCCTCAGAAGAGGTCCGCTGCCATTTCTGGTGTGGGTTCACCTTGAGGCTGCCTGCCAGTGAGGGTGAGCTGGTCATGGGGCAGATGCCTGTACTGGGGCTCAGTTTCTAGTGTGGGGGAGCCCACCCCATCCCAGGCCCTGAGCCACATCCCGGCAGCAGCTTCGGACCTCCCAGCTGCAGCGCTCAGCACCCTCCCCTGGGACCCCCCGAGCATGCCGAGCCCCTGGCTGTCTGCGACGGGCCCAGCATATGCAGTGTCTGAAGGCGTGTCCGTCTCTCTCACTAGTCTCATGGTTTGTTCAGGCCAAGGAGTTCAGTGAGCATCTGCTGACCATGTAAGGTTCAGAGAGGCCAGGTTCCAGCCAGGAGCACACTGGCTGTCAGCAGCAGCCCAAACCCTTCTGCACGATGAAGGAGCAAAAGCAATTGCAGGGCGGTGTGTCTACAAGACCCTTTTCTGTAAAACACGGAAAGTACAGACAGCCACTGGTGTGCGTGTGTGATAGGTACTGCCAGCCGTCGGTGGTCACACCTGCGGAGCAGAGCAGAGTATATTCATATGTTACAAATACAATCTTAAAGTCACCTTTTCTCAAAAATCCTGGCCCTTGGTGTATCAGTGTGGGTGAGAAATGATGGTAACTCGCTTGATGGTATAATTGATGGATTGATGGGCTGGGCCATGAGCTGCTACCTGTCACGCCTTGGCCGACGGCTGGCCCTGGCCCTGGCTCTGAGGACCCCGTCCTCTTCCTGCTTAGCTCCTGTGCCTGCCCCGAGAAGGGGCAACGCCTGCCGGCCACTGGTCTCCAGCTTGGAAGCCCTTTGAAGCTGTCAGCGTGTTCCGCCCTCACAGGGGTGGCGTGTGGGCCTGTGGGCAGGCAGCAGGGGCAAGGGGGCTTGGTTGCTGCTCTGGGGTTCCTGTAACTTAAAAGAACTGCACATTTTGGAGGACAAATGAAGAGGAATTATTTGACAGGCCCTCACGGGAGCTCTGTTGCCTGCAGACCACTCTGCTCCTTTCTCTGTTTCTCTGACCCAGCTTTTCCGCTCAGGCTTCCTGGGCTGATTTCCTTCTAATCAGTCCATCTTTTGTTCCGAAGGCACATGAATGAGGAAGGGCCAGTGTTGACACGCAGACTGTTTCGTGGGTGCCCATGAGAGTTCTCACCACCACTGGGAAGCAGCGAGGTTGGACCCCAGCCCAAACAGGACTTCTTGGGGTGGGGCGCGCCCAACACGGACACACCTGTGTGGACCCGCGGCTGGGAGTAGACACGCCAGTGGTGGGCTGCCCTGGAAACCCCTCCATCTGGTCGCAGAAGCACTTTCCTTGGGGAGCCCCACTTCAGAAACAAAGAGGCGTGTGCATGCGTGTGTGCGTGTAGAAAAGAGAAAAAACAAATGAAACACACTGTCTCTCTGACATGAGGAAATGCTTTCTTCAGGGTTTCCAAACGTCACCTGCCTGTTTCCTTCCTGTCAACTTCTAAAAATCTTACTTGAGGGTAAACTCCTCACCGCTGATGAATGAATTCGTCTGGCCTCTGCTGTATCCCGCCACAGCCTCCTCAGGGTAAAGCATTCTGTGCACCCCTCACGATGCCCTCCGGGCAGGTGGGTGTGGCCGGGTGGCTCCCTGGGAACCTGCAGCCCCTGGGGCATCAGGAAGGGGTGGGCAGGAGTCTCCCTTCACCTCCACGAACACCTTGGGACTGTCAGAAGAACACCTTTTCCCTGGTTCCGGCCCTGCACCCTCCGCTCCCCCCTTTCTCTCCGTCACTAACCCAAAATAGAGTGATTCACTTTCTCTACCGAGTACTGAACATATCTTCGGTCACACTGAACTGCTAGCTGGCAAACACCTTCCTTCATGGGTGCTTATTTCTGATGAACCTAGACAAAGAAGAGAGTCTCTGATTCACAGGTGGAAGAGAGGACAACTGGGTGAGTGCAGGGGGTCCTCGAGGCCCGCCTCCCGCCCCCGTGGAAGCTCCTGGCATCTGGAGCCCTGCTGGGGTTGACGCCTTCCTGTGTGGGAGCGGTGGGAACACGGGGGCATGAACGTGGCCAGGTAGCCGCGTCCCTGTGCTACAGAAACCCCCACCCCCGCCCTGGACTCCCCGAAGGTGCTTCTGGAGCCAGGGCAGCTCGAGGGCCCACCTCCCTCTCAAGTGGCCCCAGGGCTTCCCATTCCTGGTGCAAATTGTTTTGCTCATCGTACCCATATACGTCTTTCCCTGGTCATGTGTAATCCATTATAAAATCCATACTGTGTAATATTAAAGGAAGTCATGGTCACTGGCTGCCCCCTCCCTGAGCCCACCCCAGGGACACTTGGGGACCAGGCTGGAATGCTTCCTTGAAGGCCTGAAGGGGACATGTAATGCTGTCACCCAGGAGAATCTTGTGGATTTTGTTCAGGTTTTCTTATTGTGGTAAAATGCTCATAAAATTTACCATCTTAACCATTTTCTAGTGTAGGACTCAGTGGGAAGAAACGTACTCCTCTGGTTGTGCCGCCAGCGCCGCCACGCACCTGCTCTTTTTATCGTGAAAACCTAAAACTCTGCCCCCATGAAACACAACCCGCCTGCCCCGGCACCACCCCCCTGCTGTGTGACTCTGACTCCTCTAAGGACTTCTAGGCAAGGAACCTGCTGTGTTTGTCTTTTTGTGCCGCCCCCTCCCCCCAGCCCAGTGCCCTCCAGGTTCCTTTTAAAGGCTGAGTAACATCCCCTTGTGTGAATAAATCACCTTTTGGGTTGCTTCCACTTTTTGGCTATCACGAATAATAATGTTATGAACATTTCCCTAATTGTTAGTGATGTTGAGTGTTTTGTGGCCATCTGTGTATCTTGTCTGGAGAAATATATTTCCAAATGCTTTGCCTTTTGTTGTTGTTGTTGCCATAACCACAGCTGTGTTCTTTTTTTTTTTTAATTTTATTTTATTATATTATGTTAATCACCATACAGTACATCCCCAGATTTCCTGGNCTTGTCTTTCATTTCACCTGTCAGAACCCTTGAGCATTTCTCACCTGGCAAGTCTAGTGGTACAAACTCTCTCAGCTTTTATTTATCTGGGAATGTGAGTTTCTCCCTCACTTTGCAAAAACAGTTTGTTGGATTCTTAGTTGACATCAGCCCCCTGCCTCCTGGCCTCCAGTTTCTGATGAGGAATGTTACTGACAGATTAATGATAATGAGATGAAGATCCCCTGATAATCTGTACGACCACCTTGTGTGACTCACTTCTTGCTACTTTCAAGACTCTGTCTTTGTGAAGTTTGATTATAATGTGCCTCAGTGTGGACGAGTTCATCTTAGAGTTTGTTGAGTTTATTGGATGTTTACATTCATGCATTTCATCAAATTTGGAAGTTTTCAGGCATTATTTCTTGAACTAATCCCTCTTCCCCTTTCTCTTTTCCTTCTGAGAATCCCATGATGCACATGTTGGTTTCCTAAATGGTGTCTCCAAGTTTCTTTAGGTTCAGTCACTGTTCTTCAAACTTTTCCTTTCTGTTCCTCAGACATGATAACTTTAATTGTCTTAGATTCGAGTTCACTGATTCTAACTATTCATATCTAACAATGAATTCCCCCTAGTGATTTTAGAATAGTTGCATTATAATATTTTCAGGTGTATGACTGTGATTCAACAATTATAATACATTATTAAATGGTTACCACAATAAGTGTAATTACCATCTGTCACCATAAAAAGTTATCAGTATTATTGACTGTATTCCCTATGCTGTACTTTTCATCAGTGTGACTTGTTTATTTTACAACTGGAGGTTTGTAATCTTAATCCATGTCACCTCTTTCACCCTGTCCCCCACCCTCTCCCCTCTGGCAACTACCAGTTTTTCCTCTGTATTTAGGACTCTATTTCTGGTGGTCGTGGTGGTGTTGTTTGTTTTGTTTTTAAGATTCCACATGCAAGTGAAATCATATGGTATTTGTGTCTGACTTATTCACTTAGCATAATGCACTCACGGTCCATCCACATTGTTACAAATGGCAAGAGTTCATTCTTTTTATGGTTGAGTAATATTCTGTACATATACTCACCACATCTTCTTTATCCATTCATCCATCAAAGGACACTTGGGTTGCTTCCATCTGGCTACTATAAATAATGCATACGGGTTTATAAATAAACATACGGGTGCCTATATCTTTTCAAATTAGTGTTTTTGTTAATTTGTATGTATGGTATAAGATAGTAGTCTAGTTTCATTCTTTCGCATATGGCTATCCAGTTTTCATGGCCTATTTATTGAAGACAGTGTCCTTTACCTAGTGTATACTCTTGCCTCTTTTGTCATAAATTAATTGACCATATATGTGTGGGTTTATTTCTTGGCTCTCTACTCTGGTTTATTGGTCTGTGTATCTGTTCTTATGCCAACACCATACAGTTTGGTTTACTACAGCTTTGTAATCTAGTTTGAAATCAGGGGGTGTGATGCTGCCAGCTTTGTTCTTCTTCCTCAAGATTTGGGGTCTTTTGTGATTCCATACAAATTTTAGGGTTGTTCTATTTCTGTGAAAAATGCCATTGGAATTTTTGGTGGAATTGCATTGAATCTGTAGATTGCTTTAGGTAGTATGGTCATTTTAACAATATTAATTCTTCCCATCAATGAGCATGGAATATCTTTCCATTTATTTTTGTCTTCTTCAATTTCTTTCATTACTGTCTTATAGTTTTCAGTGTACAGGTATTTCACCTTCTTGGCTAAGTTTATTCCCAGGTGTTTTACCCTCTTGGTTGCAAGTCTAAACGGGACTGTTTTCTTAATGTCCCTTTCTGCTACTTTGTTATTAGTGTATAGAAACGTGACAGATTCCTGCATATTGATTTTGTATCTTGCAATTTTATTGAATTCATTTATTCTAATAGTTTTTTGGTGGAGTCTTTAGGGTTTTCTATATATATTATCTTGTAATCTGCAAATAGTGACAGTTTTACTTCTTCCTTCACTATTTGGATGTCCCTTATTTCATTTTCTTGTCTGACTGCTCCATCTGGGACTTCCAGTTGAATGGACATCCTTGACTTGTTTCTTAGAGGACAAGTTTCCTACTTTTCACGATCGAGTATAATGTAAGCTGTGGGTTGTCATATATAGCCTTTATTATGTTGAGGTATATTCCCTGTACACATACTTTGTGGAAAGTCTGTATCATAAGCAGAAGTTGGATTTTGTCAGATGCTTTTTCTGCATCCATTCAGGTGATCGTATGATTTTTACCCTTCATTTTGTTAATGTGGTCATCACATTGATTTGCAGATACTGAACCTTCCATGTATCCCTGAAATGAAACTTGATCCTTTTAATGTATTGTTGAATTTGGTTTGCTAATATTTTGTTGAAGATTTTCATATCTATGTTCGTCAGACACAGTGGTCTCTAATTTTCTTTTTTTGTAGTGTCTTTGGTTTTGGTATTGGGGTAATGCTGGTCTGAAGAATGAATTTTGAAGTTTTCCTTCCTCTTCTATTTTTTGAAAGAACTTGTGAAGGACAGGTATTAACTCTTCTTCAAATGTTTGGTAGAATTCACCTGTGCCATCTGGCCCTGGACTATATTGTTTGTCAGGAGTTTGATATCCAATTCAGTTTCATTACTAGTAATGAGTATGTTCAGATTTTCTATTTCCTTCTTGATTCAGTCTTAGAAGATTGCTATGTTTCTAGGAATTCATCCATTTCTTCTAGATTGTCCAATTTGTCAGTATATAATTTTTCTATAGCAATCTCTTATTGGATTATTGGATTTCTGTGATGTCAGTTTTAAATTCTCATTTCTGATTTACTTGAGTCTCTCTTTCTTGATGAGTCTGGCTAAAGGTTTCTTAGTTTTGTTTGTCTTATCAAAGAACCAGCTCTTAGTTTCATTGATCTTTTCTATTGACATTTTGGTCTCTACTTCATTTATTTTCACTCTGATCTTTATTACTTCCTTCCTTGTACTAACTTTGGGCTTTTTTTACAGTCTTTTTTAGGTGTAAGGTTAGATTGTTTAAGACTTTTCTTGTTTCTTGAGGTAGGCCTGTATCTATAAACTTCCCTCTTAGAACTGCTTTTGCTGCATCCTAAAGAATTTGAACGACTGTTTCCATTTTCATTTGTCTCCAAGAACTTTTTTTATTTCCCCTTTGATTTCTTTGTTGACCCTTTGTTCGTAGCATGTTACTTAGCCTTCACATGTTTGTGGTTTGTTCCAGATTTACTTGCATTTGATTTCGAGTAATGCCATTGTGGTCAGAAAAGATGGGGGTGCCTGGGTAGCTCAGTCGTTAAGTGTCTGCCTTTGGCTCAGGGCGTGATCCCAGGGTCCTGGGATTGAGCCCCNTGCCTGGGTAGCTCAGTCGTTAAGTGTCTGCCTTCGGCTCAGGGCGTGATCCCAGGGTCCTGGGATTGAGCCCCGCATCGGGCTCCCTGCTCTGCTGGGAGCCTGCTTCTTCCTCTCCCACCCACCCTGCTTGTGTTCCCTCTCTCGCTGGCTGTCTCTCTCTCTCTGTCAAATAAATAAACCTTTTTAAAAAAGAAAAGATGCTCGATATGATTTGAAACTTCTTAAATTTATTGAGATTTGTTTTATGACCTAATGTGATCTATCCTGGAGAATGCACCATGTGTGGTTGATAAGAATATGTATTCTGCTGCTTTGGGATGGAATGTTCTGCGTGTATCTGTTAGGTCCATCTGGTCTAATGTGTCATTCACAGCCACTGTTTCCTTATTGATTTTCTGTCTGGAAGATCTATCCATTGATGCAAGTGGAGTGCTAAAGTCCCCTACTATTACTGTATTACCGCCAGTTTCTCCCTTTAGGTTTGTTAATATTTGCTTTATGTATTTAGTTGCTTTGGGTTGCATACATATTTGACTGTTACATCCTCTTGTTGGAGTGATCCTTTTATCATATGTAATGCCTTTTTTGTCTTGTTATAGTCTTTGTTTTAAAAGTCTAGTCTGGCCAATATAAGTTTTTCCATCCCTTCATTTTTGATCCGTGTGTCTTTAGATCTGAAGTGAGCCTCTTATAGGCAGCATATAGATGGATCTTGTTTATCCATTCACCTCATGGCTTTTGATTGGAGCATTTAATTATCAATAGGTTATGTACTTATTGCCATTTTGTTCATTATTTTCTGTTTTTTTGTAGTTCTCTGTTCCTTTCTTCTTCTCTTGCTTTCTTGTGATTTGATGACTTTCTTTAGTATTATGCTTGGATTTCTTTCTCTTTATATTTTGCATATCTACTTATAGGGTTTTGGTTTGTGGTTATCATGATATTCATATATAACATTTACATACAGCAGTCTATGAAGTTGATGGTTGCTTAAGTTCAAATACACTCTGAAAGCATACTTTTTTACTTCTCCCCTCTACAATTTATGGATATGACATATTTTTGTGTGTGTCCCTTAATTTTTATAGATATAATTGATTGTACTACCTTCGTTTTTGTTTTTTTTTTTAAGATTTTATTTATTTATTCGACAGAGATAGAGACAGCCAGCGAGAGAGGGAACACAAGCAGGGGGAGTGAGAGAGGAAGAAGCAGGCTCATAGCTGAGGAGCCTGATGTGGGGCTCGATCCCATAACGCAGGGATCACGCCCTGAGCCGAAGGCAGACGCTTAACCGCTGTGCCACCCTGGCGCCCCACTACCTTCGTCTTTTAATATTCAGACTAGTTTTGTAAGTGATTGATCTATCTTTACTATATGTTTGCTTTTATTTGTGAAATTTTTCCCTTTCAAAATCTTTGTACTTCTAGTTATGGCCTTCTCTCTTCTGCTCACGGAAGTCCCTTTAACATTTCTTATAATGCCAGCTTAGTGGTTATGAACTCTTAACCACTAAACTAAACTGCCTCCCTATGAGCTCTTAATTTTCCTTTGTCTGGGAAACTCTATCTCTCCCTTAGTTCTGAATGGTAGCCTTGCTGGGTAGAGTATTCTTGTTGTAGGTTTTTTTCCTTTTGGCACTTTGAAAATGTCATGTTACTGCCTTCTGGCAAAATTTCTGCTGAAATATCAACTGATAGCCTAATGGGGTTTCCTTTGTATGTAGCTAGTAGTTTTCCTCTTGCTGCTTTTAAGATTCTCTCTTTAACGCTGCCATTTTAATTATTATATGTCTTGGTGTGCACCTCCTTGGGTTCATCTTTGGGGCTCTCTGTGCTTCCTGGACCTTGTTCCTTACTCAGATTAGGGAAGTTTTCAGTTGCTATTTCTTCAAATAGGTTTTCTGTCCCTTTCTCTATCTCCTCTCCCTCTTAGACCCCATACTGTGAACGTTAGACACTTAGTGTTGTCCCAGAGGTCCCTTAACCAGTCTCATCTTTCCATTCTTTGTTCTTTTTGTTTTTCGGCATGGGTGCTTTCCATGTCTGTCCTCCGGACCACTGATCCGCTCTGCGTCCTCTAATCTGCTATTCATTTTCTCTGATGTAATTTTCATTCTAGTTATTGTATTCAGCTTTTTTTTATGTATTTTCTGTCTCATTCTTGAATGAAGTTCTCAGAGCGCATCCACTCTTCTTTCAAGTCTGGTGAGTATCTTCATGACCATTACTTTGAATTATTTATCAGGCAGGTTGTTTATCTACATTTCTTTAGGTCTTTTTCTGAGGTTTTGTCTGATTCTGTGTTTATGTATTAGGTCCACCAACTATGTCTTCTGGTCTTGAAAATAGCCTCCCATAAAAGGTGTCCTTTGGGGCCACCAGAACCATGTGCTTCAAGGTTGTCCCCTGTGTGGCCTGCATGCCCCCTCCTGTTATGACTGGGCCATGACTGCTGGGAGTATGGTGGTAGGTGGAGCTGACTCCCCTCCTTGGGGCAAGAGTCCCTCTGGAGGGGTGTCAGTCCCAGCTGGGGCTGCCCCCCTGGGTGTGGTAGGTGGGGGCTGCTTGGGAGGGGCGCCTGCCAGGGCAGGTGAGGCAGTACTAGCAGGTTAGCTGGAGATGCCAGAAGTGGGCCCTGGCCAGCTAGGCGGAAGGAGGACAAGAACAGGAGCCCATCCGCACTTCCACTCCCAGAGAAAGCGTGTGCCCCTCCAGCACATGCCCGAAAATCATCAGTAAATCTGCTTCACATATACTCCAGACAATTCTCAATCTGCTGTCTCTATGCTGCCTCTGGAGCCAAGTGCTATAGTACACTAGCCCTTTAAGAGCAGAGTCTCGATTTCCTCTAGCCCTTCCTCTCCTGGAATTAGGCCCCACTGGTTTTTAAAGCTCCCAGGGGTAAGCCTTGCTGATTTTCGAAGCTAGACATTATGGGGACTTACTTCCTGGTGCAGGTCCCTCGTGCTCGGGGTGCCCATGGGGCTTGAGCCCCTCAGTCCTCAGGGAGGACCTCTGCCCCTGTGATATCCCTCCCACTTGTGGGTCATCTGCCAGGAATGTGTTTCCTGACTCAGTCTTTGCCCCTCCTGCCCTTCTTGCTGTGGCTTTTTCTTTCTGTCCTTGGCTGTGGAAGAGCTGTCCCATTGGCCTCAGGATGTTCACAGGTTGAGTTGCTTTTTATGTGATGGATGCCCTGGTGTGTCCCTGGGAGGAGGGGTGCTCGGATCGTCCTACTGCACCACCTTACCCCACAGTCTCAAGGCATTTGTGTTAAAGTCTGTCTAGTAGATCTGACCTCGGGTCTTTTTTAGGAACAGATTCTGTTGAATTCTATTTTTCCTTTCAGCGGACAGACTCTCCTGTTTCTGTGTGTGCCTCGTGATTTTCTGGCTGACCACCGGACATTAGAATCTCATGATGGAGTAACTCTGGAAATCAGATTCTCCCCCTTCCCCAGGGTTTGCTGTTTTGTTGTTGTCATACTTGTGATTGCTGCGGGCTGTCTCTGTGCCGAGGATCAGCCTGAGGTGTAAACTGAGTGTCTTCTCAGGTCTTCTCTGAGCCTTTCCTTGGGCATGCACAGTCCCTTCCTAATTTCCACGTATGCAGCTGTTTTTGAGTGTCCTAATGTGTGGCTCCCAAAAGGGGAAAAGTGAAAAAGAAAAGGGGGATAAAGGGGCGCTCGCCCTCTCGATGCCCTTGAAGTCACTCGAGCTGGAGCTGGAGGGGCAACGGCACGGGCCGCCAGCCTCTGTGTCTGCACCTGTGTGATCAGAAGCAGCCGTCAGTGATGAGAGCATAGGCTCCTGCTCTTTGGAGGACGGNGACGGCACGGGCCGCCAGCCTCTGTGTCTGCACCTGTGTGATCAGAAACAGCCGTCAGTGATGAGAGCATAGACCCTTGCTCTTTGGAGGACGGGGCCCTTTCTGCCCACCTGGCGTCTGCGGGCTGCTCCAGAAGCAGGTGCACAGCTGCCTGCCGCATGGCTGGGTAGCTGCGACTGCGCTAAGAGCTAGAAGAGACCAAACCGACTACTTCCCCTGGACAGTTGCAAGGCTGCAGCAGACTCCACGGTCCCCAGATAGTCCCATCAGACAGATTCTGCCCATGCCGTCATGGCCCAGGTGGGGAGAGATTCCTAGAGCTCCCTNGGAGTTCCCTGCTCTGCCCTCTCCCAGGATCCAGTCAGGCCCTTTTAAACTTTCCATCTATTGTTAATTCTCTTTATTGCAGTCTCTATTTCTGCCTCTTCACCTTTCGGTCATTTTGTTGGTTGCCTACGGGTAGTTTTGCCAACTTTAGGGAGGCAATTGGACTTGAACTATTGGGGCCAGCTGAAAGGATGCCAGGATTATTTGTGGAGTCAGGGAAACAACTCAGAAAGTTACTCCAGCATATCATCCTGGAGGTTGACATTTCCCAAAAAAAGTGAAGTGTGATGAAACCAACCCATAACGCCTAGGCATGTGGGTGAGGCTCGTAGGGAATTAGCTGAAGGACGTGACGTCCTTTTGGTGCGCGAGTTTTGCGGGATCCCCGGCCCATCCGAGGAGCCGCTGACAGGTCAGCAGCAGAGAGGCAGACTTTGCCAGGCACGGCAGCCTCCGCTCACGCGCGTTGCGGTGCCCTTCGGTGTTTTCCCGCACCTGTGCCACCTGTCCTGACCGCCCCCTGTGCTGTTTCAGAGGAGGCCGAGCACTGCAGCTTCGGGGCCGGCTCGCTGTCGCGTCGGAGGAAGGCGCTGGCGCTGCGCGAGGACGGCCCCCGCCGGCGCGCACACCTGCACATCGGCCTGCCGCACGACTTCCGCCCCGTGTCGTCCATCATCGACGTGGACATCCTGCCCGAGACGCACCGCCGCGTGAGGCTGTACAGGCACGGCTGCCAGAAGCCGCTGGGTTTCTACATCCGCGACGGCACGAGTGTGCGCGTCGCCCCGCAGGGGCTGGAGAAGGTGCCCGGCATCTTCATCTCGCGCATGGTGCCGGGCGGCCTGGCCGAGAGCACGGGGCTGCTGGCCGTGGACGATGAGGTCCTGGAGGTGAACGGCATCGAGGTGGCGGGGAAGACGCTGGACCAGGTCACGGACATGATGATCGCCAACAGCCACAACCTCATCGTCACGGTCAAGCCGGCCAACCAGAGGAACAACGTGGTGCGCGGTAGCCGCGCGTCGGGCAGCTCGGGCCGCTCTTCGGACAGTGCGGCCAGCCGCCACAGCCTGCCCACCGCCCCCGCGCTGCTGCACCTGCAGCCCGACGACGCCGACAGCGACGACGAGCCCGACGTGGTGCTCGAGGGCGTCCTGGTGGGCGGGAGCGCTGAGGAAGGTCGGTGGCCGGCACGCAGAGATTGGCCCCCAAACCTACACGAGGTGGGGCCGCAGACAGTGAGCTTCGGATTATTTCAGAGGGCAGGGGGCTGTTGAGCTCCCCAGCACCCCCGGGGGAAACAGCGGTTGGGAATCAATCAGGGCCGGGGGGGGGGGGGGGGNGGGGGTGTTGAGCTTCCCACGGGAAAAGAGCAGTGTGGCTGGGGACCAGGGCCAGGCGCGCAGGTGGCCGGAGGTGGCCCGACTTCAGCCTCTGAGGGCAAAGGCCGGCTCTGCCCGGTTGGAAGGGGACCCTCAGCGACACTGTTGTGACCCAAAAAGCCAAAGTTTACTGTCTTTTCCTGTGGACTGATTGAGGGCAAATATTGGCATATTGTCAGCAGAAAGGATGATAGCCCTGCCACACACCTCCAGTCACTTGGATGTAGAGTCTCTGTTATCTCTGTTTTCAAATAAAAATCAGTAAGTTCCACACGACTTGTTAACATTAAATTCATTGTCACTTGCCTTTGATCTTCCAGCAATATTTATATATTTAGTAATTTTAAATGTTTATTCATGTTTGATCCAATTTTATATGTAGCATATTTTGTTTGAATCCAATGTCGAGGAGAAAATATTACGCTTATACTTTGAGAATTTTGACCAAATAAAGTTTTCATATAAATGCAGGTAAAAATATTTTTCTAGGATGCCTTTTGGGGGGAGAGCGTACAGCTGCTTCTCCTGTGGTCCAGCACCCCCTGCTGGTCAGTGGCGAAACTGTCCTGATTTATGGCTGTCAGGCCACCACTAGCCAATGGAAAACAGTATCTCAACAACTTCATTTTTCCTGAATTAATGCATGACGTGTAAAAGCCAATTATTTTTCTGTTGGAAACTATTTATTGGGCGGAAATAGTTTTTATTGGGTAGTTGTGTCCTTCGCCTACATTTGACTTTGTTATTTGTATGCCGGGGTCCTGTTGGTTTTGTTCCTCGGCGCAGGGAAGACCAAAGCTGCTCTCCCTTTGAGGTCTGGGGTGAGAGTCCAAATACACCCAAATTTATGGGCTCCAGTGAACTGTATGAGCATCTTTTCTGCACCCAAACAGTCAGAAGTGTTTTTTGGTTTTTTTACTACAATAAGTCTTCTAGAACCAAAACTCTAATGCTAGTCACTATCACAAATGAAATGTTCTTTTACTAAGTTATTGCTGGTTATTGAATATCTTGTTGAGTAACTGGATCTGTAACCGAGAAGGAAAGTTATATTTCTTACCAGTTTAAGTTAAGCAAATGTGAATAATTTTTTAAAGAAAAAAAAAAGGAAACCTCTTCTGAGACTTGTATGCTGTTGTTCATAATTTCAGGAGTTCTGGATTTCTTGGAACAGCTGTTTGAGTGTATTTTTGTACCCATATCTTTACTTCTGCCATTTTCCTCTTTAAAAAACCATGTTGTATTACACATTAAGGTTTTCTTGGTTTTATATATCAAAGAATAAAAACTTTTCCTTTACATTTAATATTTTTCACTTGTGTTCTAAATACTGGAGAGATTAGAACTGTTAGTGACGAGCAGAAACTTGCCCCCCAGAATGGAGTGCCTCTAATATTTACCAAGTGCCTGTCATGTGCCATATTTTTTCACTTAATCGTCACACATGCTCCATGAGGCAAGAAGCATTATCCGCATTTTACAGAAGAGAAAATGGGCTCGAACTCAAGCATGTAGTAGGTCATTTCAAATAACTAAATTATAGTTGTTATTTGATGGGAGATGGAGGTGTCTTAGGTCTAGAAACTGCTTTTTAAGTCCTTTTGGAAAAGGTTTTCTAAATACTTACTTACTTATACAGCTCTTCCTAAGTGTACCCAGGTTTGCAAAATCAGCGTGCATGCTTTCTCCCTCTGACATTACAGACAATGCATGTAGTGTCATGATCCACTCATTCAGTCCTTGCAGATGTGATGGTGATAGCAGCAAGCACCAATAATTCCTGGAAGAAATATGCTTTCTACAGGCATTTGTCAACTCAACACTTTCAGTGACTTTTCCAGTTTATAGTTGGGGAAACTCCCAAAGCTGGCCTGTCCCACACATTCCGAGGAGATGGAGCTGCTGGTGATGGAGGCGGAGAAGCAGGGTTTGCCTGTGTGCAAGGCACACACACCTGGGTGCACAGTGGGGAGTGCAAGTCTCCCTGACCAGTAATCCACATTGCCCACCCTAGGGCATACGGTGCTGTCCTGAGGAGCCCTCCTGTCAGCAGGTGACGAGGCTGTCCAGGAATCAGACGTTATATAGCATCTTGCAGAATTACACAAAGTGACCACACATGGGGAGAGGGTCTCATGGAAAGCTGCGAAGGTACCTGAAAAGTGATTGTTAAAAAAATCCAGTTTAGCTAAAATCTGAGACAAGTCTTCCAAAAGAAGGCCATCAAGTTATTTTCATGTCTCCATCAAACGTTTTTTGAAAGCTCTGATGCACCTCTGGGGTCCTCGTTTTCAAGATGACCAAGAAGAGGAATCACGGTCGTGCCCGGCGCGCTGGGGACAAGGCCATTAAGAAGTTCGTTCTTCACACAGTAGAGGCCACCGCCGTCAGGGACATTCCTGAAGCCAGTGTCTTGGACACCTAGGTATTCCCAAGCTCTATGTGAAACTGCATTACTATGTGAGCCTTGCCGTTCACGGCAAGGTGGTCAGGCACCACCCTCTGGAAGCATAGAAGGACCGAACACCCCACCCCGATTTAGAACCCCATAACCTCCACCAAAGCCCACATAAGGAGCAAAGTCCTCAAGGGCTGAAGAACAAGTATTCTCTGGAAACGGGTAAAACGGAGACTGCATTTTGAAAAAATATAAATGAACGAATGAAAGCTCTGATGCAAGTATGAACCAAATATGGTGGAAATGCCCCCTTTTAGTCCTTGCATGAAAAGAAATAGCTGCTAGGATGGGTGGTAACAGGTTGCGCTGCTGGAGAAAACTCATTCATAGCAGAAATTAGTATGCTGTGGTTTTTGTAGCAGCTGTAAAGATCAGTCACAGTGGTCTGAAAGTTCAACTTAAAATTACATAATAAGGCTGAGCTCATAGCCAATCCCTAAATGCACAAAAATATTTAATATGAATCACTAAATTCTACACCTGAAACTAATATTTTACTATATGTGAACTAGAATTTAAATAAAAACTTGAAAAAATATTTAATATGCATGGTTTTTATTGAAAGTAACCTACTTAGCCGTTTTCCAACTTCTAGGAAGATAAGGTACTCAGTGCAAGCTTCAGGATTTCCCATTTGACACAGGCTGGAGGGCACTCCACGTCTTGAGCCCAGATTGTGGCCTCTGTCAGAATCAGCCAGAGCAACCCGCCCACCCCCAGAGGCTCAAATGCAGGAGACCCGTGGGTAGGGCTTGAAATATTTCATTCTAACAAGTTCCCAGGTGATGTGGAACCTGCCAGTACAGGAATCACACCTTGAGAAATATTGGCTAATTCCCCAAGAAAGTGTTGCCTGGAGAGTTGTAGGATTGCCTCGGAGCAAATGACCTTAATGACCAAGGGCCTGTCCAACAAGCATCCAGGATTTTCCTCTAGTATCTTACATGCTGGCATTGAGACCATAATGTAACACCAGGTAACCTGCATATGTCCTCCCTACGTGCAGAAACACTTTCTGCGAATCACTTTCTGTTCCCTACCACCCTCTAAAGCCGTACCTGTACGCCGGCCCTCCGTTCTGCCTCTAATGTCCAATTCCTAAGTACCCTAAGTATTCCTCATCCCGGAAGACACCCTAAGCCAATATACAAATTCTTTTTCCCTCTTATCTTTCCTCACCTTGTTTTCTTCTCCTTTATCTTCATAAAAAGAGAACTTTCAGGGATTGAGAACTTTTCGTTACTGAACCACATTTCCAAGGAGTGGAATAGACTCTTATTGTGTTAATAAAAAGCAAACAAAATGATTCGACATTGATCTCTCCAGCCCAGGAAGTGAGTGCCATCTTCTGAATTCTCTTCCCCAGCGAGCTTTGAAAGTGAACACATTATTTCTTGACCTGAACCCTCTTGGCCTCAAGCTAATCGTCCAGGGGAGACAGGGACTCAATGCAGCCAGCACCGCTGGGGGAGAAAACATCTCATCCCAGGACAGAAACCTTTGCTTTCGAGCTGCAGTTGTTTTTTCCTCTAGAAAGATGCTAAATTTTTATTCATAATGACATGCACTGCCAAGAGCCCCTAGTTCACAATGTGACCCTTCACGGACACTCATAACACCTCCAAGGAAGGTGGGAAACGAGTTCTCATGGTTGCGCTAAATCAAGTCACTCACTCATGCGGCTGAGACAATCACAAGGTTTTCTGACTCAAAGTTCACATTCCTGCACTGCACAGAACTGACATGGTACCCTAGAAAAAATCTCCCCTGCACCTGATTTCCCTCGGGCCTCTAGGTGTTCAGGTGGGAGCCCGGGACGCCACGAGAAATCTGAACCACGTACAGAAGTTCGCATCAGGTATCTTCACATACTGAACCAAAATCTCTACTCTCAGAGCCTGTTCTTGCCCCCTTGCCTTCAAGTGTACCAATCCGAACTGCCCACAAAGTGCTCCAGAAAGCATGAATCACAGACATACAACCCCTGAGGAAAGACAGCCGCACAGACATCCACACAGGTTGACACTGACAGAATGTAAGGCAATGTGGACAAAACACAGGAATACTGAGCCAAAACCAGCTGTCTGGGAATGAGGCGGCAGACTTTTCCTTTCTGACTCTTTGAGGTTTTCAGAAAAATGCAAGCAATCCATTCTGAAGTCAGAAAAAATACAGAGTCTCTCACTTAAAAAAAAAAAAGGAAAGTAAATGGAGCAAATGAGAATAACAGATAAATCCTAGGACTGCCATATGCTCAGAGGACCACAAGTGTTCTAACTCCTTTGAAGCCTCTGAAAGTTTCCTGGGAGACGGGGATTATGTGGGGTTTTTTAAACCTTTTCTTCGGATTGTAAAAATTAAATATGCTCATTCTGGAAAATCTGAAAAATAGCACGTACGTAAAGAAGAAAACCACCCAGATAACCCAGCAGACAATCCCGTTGATAGTTGGGTGCTTCCTTGGAAGTCACCAGAGAGAGCTCCAGAGATGCTGGATAAATGAGAGACTACTCAGCATGATGCATCTTACTTTCTCATGCAATATACCACAAGAATTTTCCTGAACCAATAAAAACTGTTCCAAACAGTATTTTTAATAGCTGCAAAATAGAAACTATACCTAAGTTGGCCATGTTCCTTCTAGATACTAGGTTATTTACAGAGTTTATATTACAAAAGTGTGTAAGCGTTATAATCTTAGCTTAGGTTTCTGATTATTAGGACAGATTGCTAGAAATGAAATCACTGTATCAACGGTTATGAACAGGGGACGCCTGAGTGGCTCAGTCAGTTGGGTGTCTGACTTAGCTCAGGTCATGATCCTGGGGTCCTGGGATCGAGCCCTGCGTCAGGCTCCCTGCTCAGTGGGGAGCCTGCTTCTCCCTTTCCCTCTGCCCCTCCCCCTGTTTGTGTGCTTTCTCTCTTTCTCTGAAATAAATAAAATCTTTAAAAAAAAAAAAGTATGAACACTTTTGAAATTTCAAAAAAGAAAAAATCTCACAGAAAAGGTACAGCAAAAACCTGAAGACTAAGCCACCAAGCCCATGTCCCAGAACTATTAGTTACCATTTCCTACAAAGAGAACATTCTCCTACAAAGCCCCATTACAGCCACAAAAACCCAGATTCCGGCCCGACTCCGCCATGGACATGGCACACCTACAGCTTCTTCTGGGACCATTTCCTCTGAAAACCAGCTAAGCAGCTGCCTCGCATCCGCAGACAGGGGCCACGTCACAGTGGGTAGGACAGGCTGAGTCTGGGCTTCACCATAATCTCCACCCCCAGTGCAGTGACCCACAACTGGGAGGGAACTCACAAACCCACACTTCTCCCTGAGGAGCAAAGCGTTCTACCCCACAAGCACCCCAGTCATTAAGAGCTGCACCTGAGGAACAAATACTCAAAACATCTGGCTTTGAAAAGCAATGGGGCAGGTGACCGCGAGACTCAGAGCGCTCCAGCAACCTGAGAAATGTCTAAGGGGCTCACATCCACTTGCCACCCCAGGGCCAGGGGAGAAGCAGCTGTTTGAAAAGTGCCCAGGCTTTATGTCAGAGATCCATTTGCTGATCTTAAAGTGTTGGTCCGAAGGGCCAGGCCCTGCAGGCACCATCTCTATGCTCCCCTCTGCCGCACTCCACAATCATAGTACCTCCCAGAGAGGAGCGTTTGTACACATCTGGTGCCCTGGTGTTTGCAGCCGCACCAAGGAGCATCCCTCAGAAGTCTGGCACTGAAGGCCAGAGGGCTTGTTCTTGGGTCCCATGGGACTGTGTCGATCAGACACGGTTGGCAGAATACTGCCCAAGGTCACTGCACAGACAACAGACTGAAACATACGTCCCTCCCTCTGAGAAAGGGACAGGCTTCAGTCTGGCACACGTCTAGAGGCCATGGGGTGCTCCCGGAACAGAGGTCAGGGTACACCACCCTCGCACTCTCCTGCTGCCTCCCTGCAGCTCACTGGGATTGCCCAGGAAAGAGCGTCCACCTTTCTGGCATCCAGCTTTTGCAGCTGCTGCCGGGGACCATTTCTACATCACCTGGGTCTGGTGGTCAATTGGGCTTTATAATTAAAATGTCGAAAGTTAAAGACAGAGAATCTTCAAAGCAGCAAGAGAAAAACAACTTGTTATGTACAAGGGAACATCCACAAGACTATTAGCAGATTTTGCAGCAGAAACTTTGCAGGTCAAAAGGGGTGACACATAATATAATAAAAAAAAAGGGGGGGTGACACAATATATTCAACATACTGAAATAAAAAACTTCCAACCAAGATTACTCTACCAAAATTATCATTCAGAATTGAAGATAAGACAAAGAGTTTTCCAGACAACAAAAGCTAAAAGTGTTCATCACCACTAAACCACCCTTCATGAAATGTTAACGGGACTTCTTTAAGCTTAAAAGAAAGGGTGCTCATTAGTAAGAATAAAATATATGAAAGTATAAAATTCACTGGTAAAGGTAAATATATAGTAATGGTAGTTAATCACTTACAGCTGGTATGAGGTTAGAAGACAAAAGTAGTAAGGTGCCTGTGTGGTTCAGTCGGTTAAGCATCTGCCTTTGGCTCAAGTCATGATCCCAGGGTCGATCCCTGGGATCAAGCCCCACATCAGGGTAACTGCCCGGGGGGAGCCTGCTTTTCTCTCTCCCACCTCCCGCTCATGCTCTCTCTCTCAAATAAATAAATAAATTTTTTTAAAAAAGACAAAAGTAGAAAAAATAACTATAACTACAATAATTAAAGAATACACAAGATAAAAAGATGTAAAATGTCACATCAAAAACATAAAATGTGAAAAAAAAGATTCATGATCATCTTAATAGAATGAAATTAAGAAAATTACATTTTAGGGGCGCCTGGGTGGCACAGCGGTTAAGCGTCTGCCTTCGGCTCAGGGCGTGATCCCGGCGTTATGGGATCGAGCCCCACATCAGGCTCCTCCGCTATGAGCCTGCTTCTTCCTCTCCCACTCCCCCTGCTTGTGTTCCCTCTCTCGCTGGCTGTCTCTATCTCTGTCAAATAAATAAAATCTTAAAAAAAAATAAGTAAGTTTAAAAAAAAAATTACATTTTAGGGGCACCTGGGTGGCACAGCAATTGGGCGTCTGCCTTTGGCTCAGGGCGTGATCCCAGCATTGTGGGATCGAGCCCCACATCAGGCTCCTCTGCTATGAGCCTGCTTCTTCCTCTCCCACTCCCCTGCTTGTGTTCCCTCTCTCGCTGGCTGTCTCTGTCTCTGTCAAATAAATAAATAAAATCTTAAAAAAAAAAAAAAGAAAATTACATTTTAAAAGAGTTTAAAGAAACATAAAATGTGGTAGGTAGCTTTAGCATGTGTATAAACAAAGTATTTTCAACTTAAATTGTTATAAATATAGGTTGTTATATGTAAGCTTCATGGTAACCACAAGGCCTGTAGTAAAGAAAAGAGAACAAGAAAGGAATCCAAACATACCACTACAGAAAAAAAAAAAAAAATCATCGAACTACAAAGAGAGAAAGAACAGGGGCGCCTGGGTGGCACAGCAGTTAAGCGTCTGCCTTCAGCTCAGGGCGTGATCCCGGTGTTGTGGGATTGAGCCCCACATCAGGCTCCTCTGCTATGAGCCTGCTTCTTCCTCTCCCACTCCCCCTGCTTGTGTTCCCTCTCTCACTGGCTGTCTCTATCTCTGTC